>NC_056057.1:30355206-30658236 GCF_016772045.2 Ovis aries | reverse complement strand
ACTCAATATTATTGGTAAATCACATTTAAAGACTGAACATCTCTGATGTCAACTTTTGTGTGATGTAGGTCTAGGAACTGGAATAGAAAAACACTATTTTCCTGTCAGGAGCTAAGAGTTCATATTTGTGTGATATCCTCCTATTTCTGGAACAAAACTTTAAACACTTCTTAGCCTTCTATAGAGGAAAACATACATGAATAATAAACTGATTAAACAGCAATTTGGAGGTAAAACTCTACCTTAAAAAGAATTTGTTGAGGAATATTTTAGAAGAATTTTTCTAAGATACCTGTAGCAGAGTATATATTCTACAGCAAAAAAACCCTGAGGGGCAATTCATTCCTGTTTGATTTATAGACAATAAGAAAGGATGACTTTTTAAAATACTTTACCATCATTTTTACAAAAAACGTTGGAAGAAGAAAGATATAGAGCCATGGTCATGCACTTTTTGCCCTTTGTTTCCAGAGCAAGCTTTTCTGGGCTCACTTTTAGCACAAATGATATTTTTTGTTTATTTATTTCATATGCATGTCCACTACTTGCTGTTATCACTTTACATTCATTTGTAAGATTTAATCTCTCTCCTCCTAGCCTCCTCCTCACTTTCCTCCTATTATCTGAAAACATATACAGTGATTATGCATGTTAAAATGAGGGCCTCCAAATGAAATAAAATGGAAAATTAGCAAGAGACACAAAATAAACAGGCAAGTGAAGAACAAAGCAAAACAAAAATGCTAGGCTGAAGTCTCAGACATGGTTTGGTGTGATACTAGATTGTTCTCTTCACAGTCTAAGGCTTGTCTTCCTTGACTATAAAATGAGGGCATCTCAATATCACAGCCGGATGGTTCAGGTCTACCCCTGAGGGATCTGTTGGGTATTTCTCAGTCATGACCTCTAGATAAATCAGTGTTAACAGCCTCTTTTCATTTGTATTTCCCTGCTGATGAGTTTCCTCTCTTCCTTCCCCTATTATCCTTTGGGTAGCAGATTTCTTTGGACTTTCCTCTATCTGCATGTGGGGGTTAATTTTGGCATTTCATTCTCCCTTCTCATTCCGTTAAGTATCTCATTCTCTTTTTAAACTTACTTCCAGCATTATTTCTCTGTGTGTCTTCTAGGAATATTTAGCTCATTTTAAAAGCAAAAGCATGTCGACCTTGAATAAGAACACAATTGTTTTAATGTCCTGGAACTTTTCCTCTACACACAGCAAGTATCAAAGCTTTGACCACAGGGCAGAGAACACATCAAAAATACTATTCCTCCTGTGATTTCCAATTCTTCCCTATTGCAATGCATGGAAAATGCTATGGGCAGAGACTCTCTTAGTGATTTTACTCTAGGACCATAGCTTACAAAATTAACCGCTGGAAGAGGAAAAAAAGAAGCAAATATAAAACCCGAATGCCTGCAATGAATTAATAGCTAATAACTGAAGTAGCGAAATGCTGAATGAGGTAGAGGCAAATTCCTAGAAAAAAATCATTAATACACCTTTATAATTTAAAAATCAACAAATATTAAAATATATGGGCTTCCCTGGTGGCTCAGAGGCTAAAGCGTCTGCCTGGAATGCGGGAGACCGGGGTTCGATCCCTGGGTCGGGAAGATCCCCTGGAGAAGGAAATGGCAACCCACTCCAGTACTCTTGCCTGGAGAATCCCATGGAGGGAGGATCCTGGTAGGCTAAGCCCATGGGGTCACAAAGAGTCGGATATACAGTGAAGGCACTTGCTTCTATTACTGTCTCCATTTGTCACTTCCTAAAACTTTCCACACAGAGTACAATTATTATTTGCATAATTCATTTGTATAATTCTTACATAATTATTTGTATAAACAATATTACGCAAGATAGAATATATATTTATATTCTTTCTCCTAAAACAAAGGTTTATACACACTGTTCAACACACTGCTTATTTTTCACTTCATATATTTTAGAACACTATCCATACTGATACACAGAAAGGTTGCCCAGTTTGTTTTTTTTTTAAGTGAAAGTGTCAGTTCTTAGTCATATCTGACTCTTTGCGACCCCACGAGTTGTGCCCCATGAATGGCAGCCCACCAGGTTCCTCTGTCCATGGAATTCCCCAGGTAAGAATATTGGAGTGAGTAACCATTCCCCTCTCCAGGGGATCTTTCCAACCCAGGGTCTGAACCCAGGTCTCCTGTATTACAGGATTCTGAGCCAACTTCATTGCATATTATTCCAAGGCATAGATATACCATGATTAATTTAACCAGTCCCCTATTGGTGAACATTTTAATTGAGTCAGTCTTTTGCTACAAAAAACAATGTTGCAGGACATAATCTTGAATATATGTGACTTCACATATGCGTAAGTTTATCTATAGGAAATAATCCCAGAAGGTGGATAGCTAGGTCAAAGTACATATGATTTGTTATTTTGAAAGATAGTGTCAAACTTTTTTTCACAGATGATGCATCACTTCATACTGCTATCAGCAATATGTAAAACTACCCATTTTCCCACAGACTTGAAAACAAAATTTAATAGATTTCTGCATTTTGGAAGTTTGGAATTTTGATTACATACTCTGATAAATTATGACATCTTGGTGTGATTTTAATTTACTTTTGTAATGAGTGAGGTTGTGCATTTTTTTCATGTTCAAGGGCTTTTCCTTTTCTATAAAATGCTATTCAACTCTTTAAAAAAAAAAACAGTTTTAAACCATTGTAGAGTGTCTATACACATTAGGGCAATTAGCTATTTCGTTGACGTGAAATTACTTGTCTGTTTTGTTGTTTTTCTCTGGATTTATTTATTGTTTTTGCTTTGTTTACACTCAGAAGTTTAACAATTACTTTCTAAAAATGTATCCAAATTTTTACTATGGTGTAAAGCCTTTAGTAGAGAAGGCAATGGCAACCCACTCCAGTACTCTTGCCTGGAAAATCCCATGGACAGAGGAGCCTGGTAGGCTGCAGTCCATGGGGTCTCTAGGAGTCGGACACAACTGAGCAACTTCACTTATACTTTTCACTTTCATGTATTGGAGAAGGAAATGGCAACCCACTCCAGTGTTCTTGCCTGGAGAATCCCAGGGACGGGGGAGCCTGGTGGGCTTGCCGTCTCTGGGGTTGCACAGAGTCGGACATGACTGAAGCAACTTAGCAAAGGCTTTAGTAATAATTTAAAAGGCCCTTTCCATTTCAAAGTTGAAAGGGATTTTTCGTGCTGTCCTCTGTATTATTATGGCTTCATTTTTTAAATCTTTGAAACTTTTGATTTCAAAATCAAAAAACTTTTGATTATCTTTGAAACTTTTGATAATCCTAGAGTATGATATGAAGAAAGGATAAAATCTAACATTTTTCAGGTGGCCTTACCATTGTCCCAGCATTACTTACTGACTAATACACCTTTTCTCTCAATGACTTGAGAGAATAAGTCATTATTCTTTGGCAAATAAGCTTCTTATACTATGGGGGGGGAGGGTCTTTAGACTTTCTGTTTTATTGGTCTGTACAACTACTTTGTATTTAGCTAAAGAGAGTTTTCATGTTTTTTATATAATTGTCCACGATTTAGTCATTCAGAAACACAGTTGACCCTTAAATAACATTGATTTGAAATAGTATTTTTCAATGTGTGTGTATATGTATGTGCATGTGCTCAGTTGTGTCCAACTCTTTGCGACGCCATGGACTGCAGCCTGCCAGGCTCCTCTGTCCGTGGGATTTTCCTGGCAGGAATACTGCAGCAGGTTGTCATTTCTACTCCAGAGGGTCTTCCCACCCCATGGATTGAAACTATGTCCCTTGTTTCTCCTGCATTGGTAGGCGGGTTATTTTACCACTGTGCCACCTGGGAAGCCCAGTATTTAGCCGAATTTATTGATGTGGAAGAACTGATAATATGAAGGGCCAAGTAAAAGTTACACATGGATTAACCAGCTTATCCCCCATTCCTCAAGGGTCAACTGTACTCACCCTTCCACAGCAAGCTTTTCACCAATGGCATATCCCAGTTACCTCCACATCTTTGAACATGCTATTCACTCTGCATGGAATGCTCATTGTGCCATTCTCTGCCTAGAAACCTTGACTTTTAAGACCCAGAGAACCTATAACACTTCCAAGGAATTAAGAACAGAAATGTTCCTATAATTAAAAAGTTGGGAAAGGATAATTATGTGAGATGTAAGAGACGTGGGTTTGATCCCTGGGTCAGGAAGATCCCCTGGAGAAGGGAATGGCTACCCACTCCAGTATTCTTGCCTGGAGAATCCCATGGACAGAGGAGCCTGGCAGGTCAGAGTCGGAGCCAGTCCATGCAAAGAGTCAGACATGACTGAGCAACTAACACTTTCACTTTGGGTCTCCCTGGTAGCTCAGCCAGTAAAGAATCTGCCTGCAATGCAGGAGACTCTGGTTCAATTCCTGGGTCAAGAAGACACCCTGGAGAAGGGAATATTCATTAGAAGTTGACGCTTTAGCCTCTGAGCCACTAGGGAAGCCCATCTGAAATGACAGAAAACCTCAAATAAAGGTGACTTTACACTTATTGCTTATTTTGCTCTCAAATAAAATAGATCCATGGGTAAGTAGTTCAGGCTGGTATGGTGGTTCCATAATCGTTGGACTCCCAGTCTTTTTCTACCCTGTGGTTCTCTTATCCTCTATACATAGTTCAAACCAGGTAGACTAAGATATTACCTTGAGCTCCAGCGACCACATTCACATTCCAGGCAGCATGGAAGGTTAAAGGCTCCTTTAAAGGTATATTTTTGTCCCATGGGCCAAAATGTAATGACATAGCAACCTCACCCTTCAAGAGAAGTTGTATCAATAGTTGCTTTTCATTGCTAAGTAGTATTTCATGATACAGATCCACCACCAATCCCTTAACCACTTACTCACTGAAGAACATTTGAGTGTCTTGTAGATTCTAGCTATTAGAAATAAAATTGCTATGAATATTCATGTATAGGTTTTAACACGACTATAAGTTTTCAGTTCCCTAGTATAAATGTCCCAAAGTATAATACAATTGCTGGCTCATATGATATGTACTTGTTCAGTTTTGCAATAAATTGTCATGTGTTATTCTAGTATAGCTGGATCATTTTACATTCCCACCAGCAAAGTATGAGTGATCTAGTTTCTTCACATGCTAACCAGCTTCTGAGTTTATCACTATTTTTTATTTTAGCCATTCTGGTAGATGCATAGTAACATTTCATTATAGTTTTAATATGCACTTCACAAATGCTAATGATGTCAACCATTTTTCCATGTGCTTATTTTCCATCTGTATATCCCCTTCTTTGAACTGTCACTTCGTGTCTTTTGCCTATTTTCTGTCTTGCTTCTTTTTAACTGTTGAGTTTTGAGAGCTTGAACATTTCAAACACAAGCTCTTTGTCAAATGTGAGGTTTGCAAATGTTTTCTCTCAGTCTGAAGCTTGCTTTTTCACCTTCATCATAGAAACTTCCCCAGAAAAAAAGCTTTTAATCTTGATATGCTCCAACTGATTAATTTTTCCTCTTTTGTATCACCCTAGTCCTAGGTCTCAAAGATTTTTAACAATGTTGTCTTTTTCTCTAAAAGTTATATAGTTGTACATGTTACATTTAAGTCTATGACATATTTTGAGTCAACTTTTTAAGAAGTTATGAGAATTAGATCAAGTTCCATTTTTTTAATCTATGAATATCCAATTGCTCCAGAAAGAAAATATTGTAAAAGGGATATTTATATATAATTATTTTATATATAATTATATATAATCAATAATATAATTATATTATTATATATAATATTATAATATTTTAAAGATGGTTGTTGTCAATCTTCTTTTTTTTTTTTTTTTTTAAAAATGGTGATTAAAAGGAGCTCGAATGGGTTCACTAAAATCAAGTTAGTCTAAACCAACTTTTCTTCTTTAAAAACATTAGATTTCTAGGGAGATTTGGAGAATGATGGGAAAATAAAACAAACTTCACACACATACCCCTTAGTTAGAAATACAGGATTCAGGGAGGGAAATACAACAGTCCCACTATATTTCAGTTCAGTTCAGTCGCTCAGTCGTGTCCAACTCTTTGTGACCCCATGAATTGCAGCACGCCAGGCCTCCCTGTTCATCACCAACTCCCGGAGTTCACTCAGACTCATATCCATCGAGTCAGTGATGCCATCCAGCCATCTCATCCTCGGTCGTCCCCTTCTCCTCCTGCCCACAATCCCTCCCAGCATCAGAGGCTTTTCCAATGAGTCAGCTCTTCACATGAGGTGGCCAAAGTACTGGAGTTTCAGCTTTAGCATCATTCCTTCCAAAGAAATCCCAGGGCTGATCTCCTTCAGAATGGACTGGTTGGATCTCCTTGCAGTCCAAGGGACTCTCAAGAGTCTTCTCCAACACCACAGTTCAAAAGCATCAATTCTTTGGCACTCAGCTTTCTTCACAGTCCAACTCTCACATCCACACATGACCACAGGAAAAACCATAGCCTTGACTAGTGGACCTTAGTTGGCAAAGTAATGTCTCTGCTTTTGAATATGCTATCTAGGTTGCTCAAAACTTTTCTTCCAAGGAGTAAGAGTCTTTTAATTTCATGGCTGCAGTCACCATCTGCAGTGATTTTGGAGCCCAAAATACTAAAGTCTGACACTGTTTCTACTGTTTCCTCATCTATTTCCCATGAAGTGATGGGACCGGATGCCATGAACTTCATTTTCTGAATGTTGAGCTTTAAGCCAACTTTTTCACTCTCCTCTTTCACTTTCATCAAGAGGTTTTTTAGCTCCTCTTCATTTTCTGCCATAAGGGTGGTGTCATCTGAACATCTGAGGTTATTGATATTTTTCCCGGCAATCTTGATTCCAGCTTGTGTTTCTTCCAGTCCAGCGTTTCTCATGATGTACTCTGCATAGAAGTTAAATAAGCAGGGTGACAATATACAGCCTTGACGTACTCCTTTTCCTATTTGGAACCAGGCTGTTGTTCCATGTCCAGTTCTAACTGTTGCTTCCTGGCCTGCATGCAGATTTCTCAAGAGGCAGGTTACGTAGTCTGGTATTCCCATCTCTTTCACAATTTTCCATAGTTTCTTGTGATCCACACAGTCAAGGGCTTTGGCATAGTCAATAAAGCAGAAATAGATGTTTTCCTGGAACTCTCTTGCTTTTTCCATGATTCAGCGGATGTTGGCAATTTGATCTCTGGTTCCTCTGTCTTTTCTAATACCAGCTTAAACGTCAGGGAGTTCACAGTTCACGTATTGCTGAAGCCTTTTGAGCATTACTTTACTATCATGTGAGATGAGTGCAATTGTGCGGTAGTTTGAGCATTCTTTTGCGTTACCTTTCTTTGGGATTGGAATGAAAACTGACCTTTCTTGTCAAAGCATTTCTCAAGTAGGGTTTTGACCAACGTTGACAAATTTTAAGAGTGCATCAAAGCATACGTTGAGAAGAAAGGACAAATGATGAGGTCTGCAATTATGACAGTTGAGGACTGCTGGAAGACCATGTATTGCTTATTTCACTTTCAAGGGACAGTGAAATACTGGATAGTGAGCCTGGAAAACAATAAGCATAAAGAAGACTCATGAAGCAAATTTGAAATGTTTGGCAGGCTATCTCATGGAAGAAGAGGAAGGGTTATGTACAGCTTTGGGAAGACCAAGCAAGGACAAAAGGCTCTGAATAACAAAAAGCTTGATTTCAGCTCAGTGCAAGGGAAATCTTTCTAATACTTGTGTTAATCACAAGGAATGATTTAATTTAAATACAGTAAACTCCTTGTGAATATAACTACATGACCTGTCATGAGAAGTTGATACAGATTACCACACCAGTTTACAGCCAAGATTATAGAGATCTTGAATTTGGAAGGAGAATTTTCTTATTGGCTGGAGAGATGAAGTAAGATTTCACAAAGTGCACAGTGTTCTTTAGGTTTCTTTTTCTTTTTTTTTTTTTATGGAGTATAATAGCTTTTGCTGTTGTTGTTCAGTTGCTAAGTCGTGTCCGACTATTTGCAACCCCATGGACTGCAGCACACCAAGGCTTCCCTGTCCTTCAGTATCTCCCAGAGTTCGCTCACATTCCTGTACAAGAAGTCAGTGATGCCATTCAACCATCTCATCTTCTGTCACCCGCTTCTCTTCTTGCACTCAATCTTTTCCAGCATTAGGGTCTTTTCCAATGAGTTGGCTCTTCTCATCAGGTGGCCAACATGTCATAGCTGCTTTACAATGTTGCATTAGTTTCTACTGTACAGCAAAGTGAATCAGCTATATGTACACATATGTGCCCTCTTTGGGGAGCTTCCTTCTCATTTAGGTCACCACAGAGCACTGAGCAGAGTTCCCTGTGATATATGGTCAGTTTTCGTAAGTTCTCTACTTTATACACAGTAGTGTATATTTGTCAATCCCAGTTTCCCAATCCATCACAACATCTTCTCCCCATCCTCAGGTTTCCTCTTAGATTGTTAGGGGCTTTGTACTTCAAATACATGAAAATAGGGATCTTGGTCAAAAAAGATATACTGAGGTGTTTATTTTAACTGAGATTTTTTTGTGGGCAAGTATCATCAGTACTTTGGCTACCTCATGCCAAGAGTTGACTCATTGGAAAAGACTCTGATGCTGGGAGGGATTGGGGGCAGGAGGAGAAGGGGACAACAGAGAATGAGATGGCTGGATGGCATCACGGACTCGATGGACGAGAGTCTGGGTGAACTCTGGGAGTTGGTGATGGACAGGGAGGCCTGGCGTGCTGTGATTCATGGGGTCACAAAGAGTCGGACACGACTGAATGAGTGAACTAACTAACTAACTATCATCTAAAGCAGCTCTGAACCACCTACTGGGTCACATCTAGGCTGTGACTGTCTAAAGGAATGTTATTCCCAGACATAGTTGTGATAAGGACATATATGATAGACTAAGATATCAACCTGAGTCTTTTGCCGTGGAGTCAACATTCATGCACTCTTCCAACTACATTTAAAAGGAATTATGAAATGTTAGAACAAGAGCCTCAGATACCATCATTTCAATAAGCCCACTATAAGAAAAAAGCAAGCTTAAAGACATTTAAATTTTTTTAACTTGAGAAACACTCTATGTATCAAACAGATATTTAGGCCTCCTTATTCCAGAAAGTTGATGTTTATTGTTTAGTTTCAATGTGCAGAGCATTTCATGCAGATTATATAATTTAATCCTCTAATAAGTCAAGAATCTGCATATTATCATTAACACCATGTGTAGATGAGGAAATTGAGGCTCTAAGAAGAAAAATTCAGTTCAGTTCAGTTCAGTTCAGTCGCTCAGTCGTGTCCGACTCTTTGCGACCCCATGAATCGCAGCACGCCAGGCATCCTGTCCATCACCAACTCCCGGAGTTCACTCAGACTCACGTCCATCGAGTCCATGATGCCATCCAGCCATCTCATCCTCGGTCGTCCCCTTCTCCTCCTGCCCCCAATCCCTCCCAGCATCAAAGTCTTTTCCAATGAGTCAACTCTTCGCATGAGGTGGCCAGAGTACTGGAGCTTCAGCTTTAGCATCATTTCTTCCAAAGAAATCCCAAGGTTGATCTTCAAAATGGACTGGTTGGATCTCTTTGCAGTCCAAGGGACTCTCAAGACTCTTCTCCAACACCACAGTTCAAAAGCATCAATTCTTTGGCGCTCAGCCTTCTTCAGAGTCCAACTCTCACATCCATACATGACTACTGGAAAACCATAGTCTTGACTAGACGGACCTTAGCTGGCAAAGTAATGTCTCTGCTTTTGAATATGCTATCTAGGTTGCTCATAACTTTTCTTCCAAGGAGTAAGCATCTTTTAATTTCATGGCTGCAATCACCATCTGTAGTGATTTTGGAGCCCAGAAAAATAAAGTCAGCCACTGTTTCCCCATCTATTTGCCATGAAGGGATGGGACAGGATGCCATGATCTTCATTTTCTGAATGTTAAGCTTTAAGCCAACTTTTTCACTCTCCTCTTTCACTTTCATCAAGAGGCTTTTAGTTCCTCTTCACTTTCTGCCATAAGGGTGGTGTCATCTGCATATCTGCGGTTATTGATATTTCTCCTGGCAATCTTGATTCCAGCTTGTGCTTCTTCCAGTCCAGCGTTTCTCATGATGTACTTTGCATATAAGTTAAATAAGCAAGATGACAATATACAGCCTTGAAGTACTCCTTTTCCTATGTGGAACCAGGCTGTTGTTCCATGTCCAGTCCTAACTGTTGCTTCCTGACCTACATATAGGTTTCTCAACAGGCAGATCAGGTGGTTTGGCATTCCCATCTCTTTCAGAATTTTCCACAGTTTATAGTGATCCACACAGTCAAAGGCTTTGGCATAGTCAATAAAGCAGAAATAGATGTTTTTCTGAAACTCTCTTGCTTTTTCCATGATCCAGCGGATGTTGGCAATTTGATCTCTGGTTCCTCTGCCTTTTCTAAAACCAGCTTGAACATCAGGAAATTCATGGTTCACGTATTGATGAAGCCTGGCTTGGAATTTTGAGCATTACCTTACTAGCGTTTCAGATGAGTGCAATTGTGCAGTAGTTTGAGCATTCTTTGGCATTGCCTTTCTTTGGGATTGGAATGAAAACTGACCTTTCCAGTCCCGTGGCCACTGCTGAGTTTTCCAAATTTGTTGGCATATTGAGTGCAGCACTTTCACAGCATCATCTTTCAGGATTTGAAATAGCTCTACTGGAATTCTATCATCTCCACTAGCTTTGTTCATAGTGATGCTTTCTAAGGCCCACTTGACTTCACATTCCAGGATGTCTGGCTCTAGGTGAGTGATCACACCATCATGATTATCCGGGTTGTGAAGATCTTTTTGTACAGTTCTTCTGTGTATTCTTGCTGGAGAGTAGAGGAGCCAGTGTTTGAAGCTAAGCTCTTTATTTATAAGACTGTATATGTTTTTTTTCAATGTATCAAATGTATTCTATTACTAATTTTTGGTTAAAAAGATTATTTGAGTCCAATGATACAGAGACATATAAAGTAAAAGTTAATCATCTGCCTCTCTCCTTTTCCCAGTCACTCCTCTTGGGGTCAACAAATTTTTCCAATTTGGTGCGTATTATCTTAGACTTCTCCAATCAAACCCCCAAAGCTTGATCATCATGGTGTGTGGTATCCCTAGTTCTGCCTCTACCACTCTAGTATAGCAAACTACCTCCAAATAAAACAGAGAGAGGGAAACTTTAGAGATGACATAGCAAAAAGTATCTACTATGCATATTCATTTCAGTTAAGTTTAGTCACTCAGTTGTGTCCAACTCTTTGCAACCCCATGGACTGCAGCACGCCAGGCCTCTCTGTCCATCACCAACTCCTGGAGTTTTCTCAAACTCATGTCTTTTGAGTCAGTGATGCCATCCAACCATCTCATCTTCTGTCGACCCCTTTTCCTCCCACCCTCAATCTTTCCCAGCATCAAGGTCTTTTCAAATGAGTCACCTTTTCACATCAGGTGGCCAAAGTATTGGAGCTTCAGCTTCAACATCAGTCCTTCCAATGAACACCCAGTACTGATTTCCTTTAGGATGGACTGGTTGGATCTCCTTGCAGTCCAAGGGACTCTCAAGAGTCTTCTCCAACACCACAGTTCAAAACCCTCAATTCTTCAGTGCTCAGCTTTCTTCACAGTCCAACTCTCACATCCATACATAACTACTTGACTAGACGGGCCTTTGTTGGCAAAGTAATGTCTCTGCTTTTTAATATGCTGTCTAGGTTGCTCATAACTTTTCTTCCAAGGAGTAAGTGCCTTTTAATTTCATGGCTGCAGTCACCATCTGCAGTGACTTTGGAGCCCCTCAAAAATAAAGTCTGCCATTGTTTCCACTGTTTCCCCATCTATTTCCCATGAAGTGATGGGACCAGATGCCATGATCTTCATTTTCTGAATGTTAAGCTTTAAGCCAACTTTTTCACTCTCCTCTTTCACTTTCATCAAGAAGCTCTTTTGTTCTTCACTTTCTGCCATAAGAGTGGTGTCATCTGCATATCTGCGGTTATTGATATTTCTCCCAGCAATCTTGATTCCAGCTTGTGCTTCTTCCAGCCCAGCATTTCTCATGATGTACTCTGCATAGAAGTTAAATAAGCAGGGTGACAATACTGCTTGACGTACTCCTTTTCCTATTTGGAACCAGTCTGTTGTTCCATGTCCAATTCTAACTGTTGCTTCCTGACCTGCATACAGATTTCTCAAGAGGCAGGTCAGGTGGTCTGGTAATCAAATCTCTTTCGGAATTTTCCAGTTTATTGTGATCCACACAGTCAAAGGCTTTGGCATATTCAATAAAGCAAATAGATGTTTTTTTGGAACTCTCTTGCCCACATTAAATTAATATTTAACAAACTAAACTAGAGGCTCCACAATGTGAGGATAAAGATTTTCTGGTATAATTTATTCTGATGACTACATGCAACTAAATTGAAAACAGAAGGTCTCACCATGTGACTGTGCTATGGAAAACCTTTAATTTGTCCCAATAACAAACAATTGTTCCTTGACTGAAAGTCAGATTCCGATATAAGTTTGACTCTGGAAAATAAATGATCATGGGTAATTGTAGGCAACTCTGAAAATTTGTCTTTTCTAGTGGAGATTTAATGTGGTAAGATCACAGTATATACCTCTCTCTCATCCTATCAGGAAACAAGGTGCCCCTTTTGCTTTCCATGTAAACAAATTTCCATTTGTCATGAGACAACTGTATTCAAATACCTGTTTTTCTTCTTAAGAAGTGACAGATTTAAAGGGATGAGATTAGTTCATTCTGTATAATCAGCTGTTCAGGAAACAGTACACAATATAATCTCACAAAAATACATTTATCCAGAATCTTTCCTATTTTGATTTATCAACCTATGTTGCTTTTAAAATCTAGAAAAAAAAAATCTGTCACAAAATTATTCTGACTATATGGCACAATTCCTCCAATCTTTCTAGCTGAAAAGTTTTTCTGTAAAACTTTGTGTAGAATAATGTCTCCTTTCACAGTTTCAAACAGCTTAACAGCAGATCAAAATACAGGCTCCACATCAGTATACTGAGATGTATCCAAAATAGGAACATTTTTCTTGTATCTAAAAATAAACTATGACCGCTTCATTTCGTGGAACAAATAAAATGGATCGAGAAGACAGCTTATAACACTACCTACAGTATGACAGTTCTTTTCATTTCTTCTCTGTAAATTTAACAATGCAAATTCAGCAATGGTTTTGCCCAACGTTTGCAAATTTAAGCACCAAATTTCTCAAAGAAATAGCCTGATTAGAAAATAATTGTACTTCTTTCTCGCTACTGTTACTACACCTGCACTTTTCATTCCCTATAAGGTACAGTGGCAAAACTGCATCTTTCAACTCTGCCTCTTTTATCTGATGTAGTGGATGACAGGTAATCTAGCTGAAAGTTCCGACAATTGCACCGCCAGAAAAACACTGGCTGATGAAATCTGAGCAGTTATCACACTAACCATCACCTGTCAAGCCTCTTGCTTCAATTTAAGGGCGCATCAATTTTCTGAAGAGGAAATCAAGGGCAAAGAATAAAAGCGCTTCAGATAAACACTGACAAAGGCCCTTTCTGCTTTTTTTTTTTTTAATTTATGATGGGATGTACTATCATAGGTTGCTCCGTGAGGTTTTATCAACTGTCCTGATACATCCCAGATAGCTCAGAATTCTTTGGCCATTGATGAAGTGCTATACTTGCACTTACTGAAAGGGCAGAAGATTTCCAACTGAAAATTACTTTCACTAAATACCACAAAGATATTGAAGGCAGAGAGAGCTGCGAGATGGAACAAATGACAGCTGCATATAACAATGAACCTCTCAGTTCTCCAGACTGGCAGACAAGACTGATTAGAGTAAGAACATGAAATAATGTTTTCTTAAAGCCAAGGAGCATATTGTGTAAAGTGTCAGGCACAAAGAGTTCGTATGTTCTTTGTGGTGAGTTGGGAACAGAGTGCTGCCAACTGTACTTACAGTGTGTCCTGTCACCACTTCCAGACCAAGATTTTTTTCTAAATGTATCTGGTTACCACATTCAAACTACACATGCAAATAATGGTATTCGGTGAGAGGAAAGATAAGGGCTAGGGAAACAGAAGATATAGTGACAGAGATTTTGTGAGGCACTTGGAACTTGGCCCTTAGCAAAACAGAACTGTTTTACTTTCGGAGTTGAAAGTCATAGGGTTGAGTAGCTGAGCCTTCTATGTTTAAGAGCAGAGTATTCAGAACCAGGCAGATCTGGAGTTAAATGCTGTCTATGTCTTCACTAGCTGTGTGGTCTTAGCAGGTCAGTAAACTGCCTACACTTCCATTCTTCCTTTCCAAAACAGAGATAATAACAGCATCTAACTTGTAGTGCAGTTACAAGGATTAAATTAGATTTAACAAACTACCTGGTGCAACATAGGCCTGAAGTAAATGTCAGCTGGAGGAGGACACAGCAGCCCACTCCCGTATTCTTGCCTGGATAACCCCACGCACAGAGGAACTTGGTGGGCTACAGTCCACAGAGTTGCAAAGAGTCAGACATGACTTAGCACACACGCATGCATATGTCAGCTATCATCACTCTAGCACTCAGCAATGCATGTTGAGAGGCCATCTGACCCTGAACTTATTTCTTCTCGAATAGGAATAATTCCTAGAAGACCTTTCGCTCTTTTTGAATCTTGCAGTTTGTCCCCAAAATATAGTTCTTCCAGGTTAAAACAATTAAGAGATATATTCTAAACTCTGGTTTAACTGGTGAAAAACTATTGCTCATTTTTATTTGTTTATATAACAGGTTTCTTCTTTGCAGTTTCTATGAGGACCTGAAATCAAGCCACAAATATGTTTTGCTATCTGCTCTTAAATAATAATGAGATTGTTTTCATTATTTTTCAAATGTAAAAGGAAAGTATGGACTTCTTAGAACCTCACAGTTATTTTTCTATTTGTTTATATCTTTTTAAGAAGGCTGAAGCACTCAGACATCTTGATTTGCACAATATTCCTGTGACTAATGAACGAGAAATGATAGCTCAGCTGGTAAAGAATCTGCTTGCAATGCAGGAGACCTGGGTTTTGATCCCTGAGTTGGAAGATCCTCTGGAGAAGGAAATGGCAGCCCACTCCAGTATTCTTGCCTGGAGAACCCCATGGGAGGAGGAGCCTCGTCGGCTATAGTCCATGGGGTCACAAAGAGTCAGACGTGACTGAGTGACTAAGCACAGAAATATACAAGGCTGAAAAAAAATGAGGTGTAGAGACAGTTGATATGGTGCCAACATTACTCAAGGAATTCATGCCAGGGTGACACAGCTGCCAGGACTGGGAGCAATCAGCCTGATCCCCACTGTTGCTGTGCTTCCTAAGTGTGTCAAACCCTGTCGTTCTCTAGTTTCAATATTCCTCATAGTCCCCTTTAAAATGGAACTCCTTCTGCCTATGCTTACCACTCTTTAGGCTGATGATAAACATTAAAAGGCAGGAACTATTATTACTATTTCCCCCAACACACCATCTAATAAGCTAAAAATGTTTGTTTCATCTGCTTTTACATGATGAAAAAAGCAAATTCACAAATGTGCAAATTATCGGATAGATTGTTCCTCATCTCTCTAAACTCTTGGAATTCTTATACATTTTATTTTTTTCTGAAAAGCAAGAGAGGGTTTTTGGTTGTTGTTGTTTTTGTTTGTTTGCTTTTCATTTTTGCTGTCATTTTCCAAATATCTCTTGTAAGGCAATCGTGCATTTTCTGCTTATTTCCAGTCTCCCAATTCCAGAGGTACTAAACAAGAATAAAATGAGGAAGGTAATTATATCTAGACCAAACTAGAGCCAACCGCCACCACTGGGCAAAATTCTTAATAGTTCTAACATTTGCTTTACTTTTGGGGGATTTAAAATCTAAAATAACTTCATTAATACATAATTTTAAAATATATAGTAATTATTTAAAGCAAACAATTTAATAAGATTTGACCTATATACATACTTGTGAAGCCATTGCCATAATCAAGATAATGAACATTTGGATCAATCTGAAAAGTTTCCTCATGCCCATCTCTTTGTAATCCTTCTCTCAACCCTCTCCCCACCTCCTGCTTTCATTTTTATGCAACACTTCTGTAACAAATTAGTTTGCATATCTTACAACGCACACTAAGTCACTTCAGTCATGCCCAACTCTTTGAGACCCTATGGACTGTCACCTGCCAGGCTCTTTAGTCCATGTTCTTTTCCAGACAAGAATACTGGACTGGATTGCTATGCCCTCCTCCGGGGGATCTTCTCAATCCAGGGATCAAACCCGTGTCTCTTATGTTACCTGCAGGCAGGTTTTATACCATTAGCACTACTTTGGAACTTCCCTGGAGGCTCAGAGGGTAAAGCATATGCCTGCAATGCAGAAGACCTGGGTTTGATCCCTGGGTCAGGAAGATCCCCTGGAGAAGGCAATGGCAACCCACTCTAGTACTCTTGCCTGGAAAATCCCATGGACAGAGAAGCCTGGTAGACTACAGTCCATGGGATCGCAGAGTCGGACATGGCTGAGCGACTTCACTCACTCCACTACCTGGGAAGCCCTCACATTTCATTTCTTGTCTGAAACGTCACAAGTTTGTCAGGCTGGTTAAATCAGTTCGGTTCAGTCGCTCAGTCGTGTCCGACTCTTTGTGACCCCATGAATCGCAGCACGCCAGGCCTCCCTGTCCATCACCAACTCCCGGAGTTCACTCAGACTCACATCCATCAAGTCAGTGATGCCATCCAGCCATCTCATCCTCAGTCGTCCCCTTCTCCTCCTGCCCCCAATCCCTCCCAGCATCAGAGTCTTTTCCAATGAGTCAACTCTTCGCATGAGGTGGCCAAAGTACTGGAGCTTCAGCATTAGCATCGTTCCTTTCAAAGTTAAATAAGTGCCTCTAAAAAAAATCATTGAAGAATTTTCCCTTCGTCTGTTAATTTTCCCCTCTCTATTCAGATATCAGTGTTTATTATTCCAACAGTATTAGCACTTGGATAAATCCATCTGAAGGCAGTATTTCTGATATTTTGTTTTATTTAGCATAGTAATTTTTGATGTATTTAAAGTGGTACTGCTTTCCTACAAAACCCATGCAAAATGCCAGTGACGTGGGCTTAATCTATAAATAGGAAATATTTATTTTGGAACAGTGGTGTTTAAAGTATGATTTGACTCTAGGCAGTCTTTGACAACAGTCATTTTATTATTAACTTTGCCATAATTTTTAACAAAAATATAAGCATCACCTCACTCATGAGCAGAGTCATCTGAAAAAGTGCTGTTCTTTTTCATCCTGGAGAAATATTTTAATGGTGGTAACTAAGGATAGGGTGGCATAAGGCCCTTTGTCATGGTGAATTATTTTACAGATTAACAAAGGCTCAAGAATCTGCTTTACAGTAAATAATACACACTCTTGGTCACAGCTAGCAAGAATGAAGAACCAATTATTTGAATTTGTATGAATATGTAAGAAAGCAATAATTTCCAGGGGAAAATGGCTAACTTCTCTCCCTTGGACAGTGTCCTCCTTTGGGAATGAAGGTATTAGCAGCCTTAAAACAAAGGAAGAAAACTGTTCTTTATATAGTGAGATGTACAAAATAAGACAGCTTTCTTACTTCTGGGGCTTTGCAGGGGCTTTTGTGCTCTTTCCATTCAGTGCAAGTTGAAGGAAGCATTTTTCTTACAACATTGCATTTCCAGCTCCAGATTAAAGTTGCTTTGTCAAGAGAATTGATAATATAATCCAAGGCATTTAATCCTATCACTTCAAATTTCTGTGCATGTCTCCCAGGAAAAAAATTAATCTGCATTTCCATTTTTAAAGTGCTTTTAATGTACTTTAGTTAATTCTTCCATTCTTGCAACCATAATATCCCCACTGTTGTTCAGGCAATCCTACTTCTCCCTCATACAATAATCTGGGGCACAATGGAAAAATTGAAAACAACCTTGGTTTTCAGAATTTTTTTAGAGAATGATATTATCGGTTCACAACTGATAACTATGGCAGAGAATCTTATTTTAAATGAATTCAAGCTAATTTAAATACTGTTGATAACAAATAAATGGTGGTGGATGCCTTTATTTCAAGAGAGACCAATCTATCGAAATGTTCAGATTGGGTGGAACCAACCTTTATCTAAAAATCAGTGAGATCCTCTTCCCCACGTGTATACTCTTCTTCTCTTATAAGGAATGGTATTAAAGGTACAAGTTCTATTCTAAGGAAATCTCCTCTCATGCTTCTGTCAACCCAGAGGGAAGTGGTTTCTGATTGGCATTGCTGGAGCCCATTGAAATCTTGTTTGCTCCCAATGGTCATTATGACAAAATCTGTGACTAAGATGTGGAGGTTTAACTGCCTCATTTTCCTTCAGCTGGGAAACCCCTTGGTTCATATAAAAAGCCTTGGTCAGGAAATTCTACCAACAGCACAAATCAGTTGGTGAAAATCACAAGATTCTGGCCACAGAATAAGCTATTTCTAAATCCTTGGCTCAGTTAGGCCATATACAGAATCTGGATACAGACATGTACTGGATTTCCTTGACTTGATAAAAAGAACTACTCTCCTAGAAATATGAAATGTATGACTTCTTTTTCTTTCTTAGTCACAGAGAGAGTTGCAATAGGCTTGCACACGTGCCTGTTTCCTCCTGGGCCTGTGTTACACCTGCTTGCTCCTTATTTCTCTCCTCAGGCTGCATAATTAATTCTTTTTTTATTCAGGGAAATTATTATATTTTTGTATTCTAAAGCCCCATTTCAAATAAGAGATGCTAATGGTGTTCAGAATTGCCTAAACTAAGCTCTCATGCACATTAACACAAGCAGTACAAAATGTATATATAAAAGGAGTTTCTTGGCTAGAAGTAATATTTGAATAATTATTAGCAAATCATTATACTGGGTGCCATTAAAACAAACTGCATTAGCAAACTATTAAACAGTTTAAATAAAAGAGGAACCAATATATTAATACAACATATTTAGATACTTAAAGATTATATTTTTTAAAATCATATTTTTATGACATCATAAATAAAAATTTGTTTCACCATAAAACTATACTTTTAAGATTTTTTATGAAAAAAATCTGGAATGAAATTAGTTACCTACAAATACAGGTTGCAATTACTCATTAGAAAATTATTTTTCTAAGCTTTTGATTAAAGTCTCAGAAAGTTAGAAATCTTTCAAAACTGATTTCTGGTTGAATTATATTTCATTTGGTATCACAGCCTTGCTGTTCAGTCAGCTAGCTATCCACTTTTAAGTATACAACATTCTGTGATAGAAACAATTATTTGTCATTTAAATCCCAAAGTCACTGTGTTCCATTCAAAGTAAATTATAAAACTAACACTTTTAGAAAAAGATTGTTGCAAAACGTAAACTTAAAAATCCTTTAAGGTTAGGGAATTTGTCCTCTACTCTATGAATCTTTGATATACTCTGTGGCATACAATAGATGGTTTTTGAAAGAGAAAGAAAAGGTACCTAAGAGATCCTGATTCCATGATTCTAAAATTTAAGGAATTCCTATTTTTAAAAGAACAGCACTAAATTATATGCTTAGACTGTACATCCATCTGAATAAGAAAAATGATACGAGTTCCTTTTAAAAATATAAAACGTTAGTGAATTGTCTTCTGATTGTATGGGATAATATCTAAGCTATAATAACGGATTTTATTATAAACATTATTTGTACTACTGAGATAGAAATTTTGCCTAATACTTAGAGATTGTTACTTTGAAGTTAATAATGATAATTTTTAATTCTAACATTGTATTTCCAATGCATAAAATTCCTCTTCAAAGAGCAACTAGACATACAGAAAGTTATTTCAGAGGGATTTCAGTAGATATAAAATGAAAGAATAAATAGATGAAACACTGCAGAAAAAACTGAAAGGTCTGGTTTTAATTTCTGTTGGTGCTTTAATTTTTTTCATTTCTGAACTAGTTTCACATCAGTACCCCTTACACACACACACACATATACACACACACACCAAATTCATAGATGATGAGAAGGCAATTGGTAGTTTAACAGGAATTACTAATTAGTTCATTTTTCTGTGATACTAGTTGTACATATTGAGTTGCATTATGTGAGTATGAACATGAAATTGCCTAGAAAGCACAAGAACCTTGGCAAATATTCACAGAGTAGAGCACAATGCTCTAATACAACTAAATGGCTTAATGACAAGTAGGGAATTACTGTAAAATATGATGCCTGCAAAAGGCAGCAAACAGCGCCTGCTGGCTAGTCTAAGAAAACCAAAATGGATTCCAGGAAGACAGCACAATGCCCAGCTGCTGCGGTGGTTGCCTGTTCCTCCTATACTGTTATTACTGTTCAACGGCCCTGAAATCTGAATGACAGTGGCCTGAGCCCTTTCAAACAACAGAAAGAAGGTCAATTTTTGTAATGAGGAAATGGAAGTGGTGGCACCAAAGATCACTGACCCTTACAGTTTCCTGTGCGATGAAGGAGCACTGAAGTGCCCGGGGAAATTATGGTGTAGAAAAACAGTGACACCACCATCATGAAACACGTAACTAAGGAACAAGTAGCAAATGCATGAAAATGTGCATAAATCAAGTATATGCTATCAACCCTGGGCTTATCCTATTCTCAAACTGTGAAAAATTGGGCCCAACTGTTCTGCAAAGAAAGAAAAAGGCAAAGGGCCAAAATTCAAGTTCAAGAATATAAAACAATACTTTTAACCATGGGTAGTATTTTAAATGTTTAGCAACTTAAAGTTCTAGGTAGTGACCAATGTGAACAGATGCTGCTCAATGTGTTGGAGCAGGATCGTGAGACCAGCTGTCCTACCAGGGTCTACCTAGTTAATTCCCAGATCCTGAGTGCAGGACTCCAGACTGAAGCCAAGGAAGCTCAGGAAAAGAGGTGAGATAGGAGCACTTGGGGCTGGGCCAGTGGTTGTCTATCAACTGATGCAAAATTATTTCATTATTTTAACACCTAGTGCAGGCTACCAGTGTATCCTAGCGCATCAGCACTGCTCTTAACTCTGCTCATTCTACTGCCATCACCTCTTCACATGGTATTTTGTGGTGTAAAGAGACAGAAGAGTAGCTTGTTAGCAGGGTTAACAGAAAATCTGTCTTTGATGTTTGATGGCCCTTTTATTTTTCACGTCCTTCAGTATTATGTTACTAGATCATCTTCACATTCACAATCCAGAAGTTTCTGAATTAAACAGGAGATGTGCTAAGGTCACTAATGTAAGTAATGAAGTTTAGGGACTAGCAGATGCAAGCTACTATATATAGGATGTATAAACAGCAAGGTCCTCCTGTACAACAGGGGAAACTATATCCATATCCTGTGATAAACCATAATGGAAAACAATAATAAGAAGATATGTATATGTGTAACGGAATCACTCTGCTATACAGCAGAAATTAATACAACACTGTAGACTAACTATTATAAAATAAGCTTTTTAAATAAAATAATGAATACTAAATTTTAAAAAATGAAGCTGATCTCACTGTGTAATAGTGGTTGTTATCTAATGATTCAAGGAGCTCAAACGATTTTTAATGATGGCATCCAAGACCTCCCTTTTGCAATAAAGCTGTTTTGTAGCTCTAAGTTAGACCAGATCTACCAAACAACTTTTATGGATTCAATAACTTTGCATTTATATTTAGGATGTATCAGTTTAGAACTGATAGTGATTTTAAAGAATAAAACGTGAAATATAAGCAAACAGGATATAGAATGAAGAGTTGGAAGTATCAATACTTCAAAGTGACACAAGGACCAAGTGTTAATTATCTTCTAATGCAGAGTAAAAGTGATCAACTTAAAGAGGACTCAACTGACAACTGCTTAGAAAAAAAATAGCACCTGTAAGGACAAAGAAGCTATAACAAAAGCACTGACTCCTATGAATTTTTTTCTCACATGTGACAGTAGAGGAAATGCCCATCCTAGTAAAGAAAAGGAGACATCTAGTCACCAAGAGGACGCCAGGAGGCATGGTAACAGATGAACATGACACACTCAGTTTGCACAGTGTACAAGGCTGGAATGTCATTCACCAGTATCTATTTGAACACATGAGCTGAGCTTCTAAACAGGTAATTTACCATAGAAAAAATCTTTTTCAGGCCATAAAGAAATAAATATTTGAGAAAATTTTCAAATAAAACTATTAAATACCCCAAAAGTGCCACTGCTGAGCTAGACACTGTCTTTGATTTCAGGTGCTATGGGGAGGCAATAAGCAAATGCAAAACCAGGCCAGGGATTGGTGGTAGAAACAAGTAAAGAAATCACGTTTGTCTACATTCTACCTGGCAATGTACCAAAATTGAAGTTTAGGTTTTTTTTAATAGTCAAAAGAAGATAAACTGAAGTCTAAACTTCTTTAAAGTCTTAGCCTTCAAGGGGCGTCTTCTTAGAGGCTACACATATAAGGAGGCGGAAGAAAATGACCATAAATTTGAAAAACTATGTGTCCCTCATACATTTCAAGTTGACATCTTAAATTAACCATAGGTGAAAATAGTTGTAAAGGATGTAATATTGACATTTTAAAATACAACTTTACATCACTCTTTTCAATGAATTCAATGGGACATAAATGCCATAGTGATTTTACACCCACCATCATCCACTGAAAAATAGATTCAACAAAGTCTTCTTAAATAGTTGCAAATTTTACATGATTCTTTTATCCCATTGAAATTGTGTCTCCACTTCTCTTTTCTTGTACAATTTTATCTTATGATAACTTTAATATTTGAAAGTCCTTTATCATAATTCTCTGCAACAAAAAAGTAGACAAATTGAATTTTTTAACTTAAAAAATATCATATAGTCACAAAGTCCCAAGTGTTAAAAAATATTCTGCATGCAGGGTTTTTTAAAAGCATGGCATGTGTGCTAAGTCACTTCAGTCATGTCCGACTCTTTGCGAACCTAGGAACTAACTGTAGCCCACCAGGCTCCTCTCTCCATGGGATTCTCCACAATACTAGAGTGGGTTGCCATTTCCTTCTCCAGGTGATCTTCCTGACCCAGGGATTGAACTAGCCTCTCTTGTGTCTCCTGAATTGGGCAGTGGGTTCTTTATCACTAGCAGTCACCTAGGAAGACCTTAAAAGCATTAGTATAACACAATTTAACAAAATAATATAAATATTTCAAAACTGTTTGATAAAGATCATTAAATATAAAAGTAACACATTACTAGAAATATATCTTTCAATGAGATGGGGGAATAATTATGGTGTTTTAACTAGGGGCAGCTTCTACACACCAAAAGATAAATTGTCCCTTTGTTTGGCATCCTGGGCGGTTTTAAACCCTGGAACTGCTGCAAACATCGTGACAAAGTGGCTAACTTTGGGGTGTAATGTAAACCTAACACTGTATATTTGAGCCTTCCACTGTTCAGCGCAGCTCCCAGCACCGTAGAGTATGCAGTGAATGTTTTCTTGGTCTTCCCTTTTCTCATCTTTCCAGCTGTCAACCTTTGCAGGGGCCTAAGAGATGAAACCATCCCAACTCCAAGAGCTTCGTTTTAAAAAGAATCTCCTCAGATACACTGGTATAAATATAACCTTTCTTGATGTCACCACGTTCTCTTCATAGCAGGAAACAGATATAAACCTATAGAGATAGGTTTATATGTGTAGATATACATTTAATCAAATGGCTTAATGTAATATATACACATATAACACTCTAAAAGCAATGTTACTGAAAAATTAAGTTCTATGTAAGAGCATTAAAACTATAACATTTACTGAAAAAAAGACAACTTAAAAAGCTATATTTCTTTTCCAATATTAAATACTTAAAATATGTAAAGCAAGTAGAAACTGTACTTGGATACACAATACCTGGAACACTTGAGTCATTTTTAAAAATACAGATGGTGTTTTAGCAGGAGTCGACCTTCCTATTAGCATAACATGTAATGACTTCTGTTTCTCCCCCCTGCCTGAGTGTACCACCTACTACTGCACAGTCCGACTCCACACTTCCCCACTGGTCTCCCTGTACTTTCTTTTTTTTTTTTAAATTTTAAAATCTTTAATTCTTACATGCATTCCCAAACATGAACCCCCCTCCCACCTCCCTCCCCATAACATCTTTCTGGGTCATACTTTCTTACATGAGGAAACACTCTCCTCAGCAGCTACTTCTTTTCTTTTTTTTTTTAAACAGATAAAAATGTTAATGGCTCATTTTTCCCCTCATAGATTGTTTGTCAGTTTTTGTTTTTACCTAGAATATTTCTGTTTTTGTTTCAGAGAAATGTGCTAAGGATTTCAAAACTACTTTAAAAAATAAAATCTTGTTTCAAAATAAAGATTTTAGGAGAATGCCTCTGTAAGAGTAAACTATTGCATTTTAAGTGTTTTTTGTTAGCAAGCCCTAATATAGCAACTCAGTGGTAATTGCTATTTTATAACCTCCTGAATATTGAACTATTTATTATGCAAATTAATACTCTTTGGAGTATGCACCCGCCTAGCCAAGGAGTTCTTTTTTGTTTACATATTTTACTTCTGCAGCTTTTGCCAGTCAGTGTAAAGAGACATCTTGATATTTACTAATTCCAGGCATAAACAGATTTCTGCCCGACATGTGGCAGCTACACTTCATGTCTTTGTTTTTAATTAAAGAAACACATATGGCAGATTTGCAAAATTTGAGGAAAACATTTTTTTTGGTAACAGCTAGGAGTTCTCTTTGGCAGAATTTTATTGTCATCATGTCATCGTGACTACAGAATCCTGGGACCAGTCTGAGTCCATAATCCCTAGCAGACTGTGCGGGAGAGGGTGGTAAGAAGAGGTATCAGGTTGAATTTCATATAATTGTCATTTTGGGGGTCAAAAATGGTTGAATATTGAAACTTCATGTGGTTCAACAAAATAATTGCTGCATATAAGCTCTTTTCTCAAAGGAAGCTCTATAGCATAGACCCCCTCAGGAACATGCTATAGAAATATTCCCCAGGAACTATTTCCTAAATTTGATAAAACTTCATAATACAATATTTACTAGTTTCAGTATATCCTACCAAGTCATTTTGTGCAGCACAGACCTGGTGGGCATGTATTTTGCTATTCAGGTGGATATCTGCTCAATCCACCACAGCCCTTCTTCTCTTGGGAGCAACAAGCCCCATTCCATTCCAGTCCTAGAAGCATCAACAAGGAAAAAGGGATGCCCATGTTGGACTCAAGTGTGAGGCAGTCAACAGGAAAAGATGGTCTGAACACACAAAAATATGTTGACCATCTTGAAGACTGTTTCATGACCACTGGCCCCCAAATAGTTCTACCTTGCATTTGCATGAATATACCCATAAGAGAGCTTCCCTGAGCCAGCTTCCCTGGCTCAGAGGTTAAAGCGTCTGCCTCCAATGTGGGAGACCCAGGTTTGATCCCCGGGTCGGGAAGATCCCCTGGAGAAGGAAATGGTAACCCACTCCAGTATTCTTGCCTGGAGAATCCTATGGACAGAGGAGTCTGGCAGGCTACAGTCCATGGGTTAGTAAAAAGTTGAACACGACTAAGCGACTTCACTTCACTTCACTTCACTTCACCCATAAGAGAAGCAGAATGTATTATTATTTCCATTTTATAGATTAGGAAACTAAAGCTCCAATATATAAAGCAACTAGCTCAGGGTCACCAGTGAGGAAATGACATATCTAGATCAGAACTCTGTTCTGGTTCATAGTCTATTTCGGTTCATAGTCTATTTCCTTGAGAGAGAATATTTGAACATTCAGGATACTGAGCAGAATGTCCCTGTAACTTCTTCCTCTTCTTAGTGCCCTACACACACATGCTAATGAGGTAAGATGACTAGGTGCAGTGGGCGGAATGTGACTCCACAAAGAATGAAGCACTTCTCTACTTCTGTGATAAGAGATGAAAATAGTGAAAACAAACTTACTCCTTAGGAGAAAAGAGATGGTAAAACAGGGAGTAAGCATTTCATAGATCCATGACAGTGGAGATCTAGAATCTTTGCATCAATGTAGGGCAAGAAGAAGAAGGAAAGAACCCTCCTCCTTGACAGAGAAAGCAATAGGGTTGGTTGTAGGCTTTATTTTTGCTGTATCAACATGAGTTGAATATGACCTGTGGACAAAGCACAGTAATATATATTTAAAAACTCACATACTGATTCACTGACCTTAAGAAATTTACCACCTGAAGAATGAGGTTGGACAAGCAAATAAACAATATGCATGGCAAAGATACATGTGAGTGTTAATATGTTCAAATGTTTAGAATGATAAATGTCATAAGAGAACAGCTATAAAAACCTTGAATAGAAATTGGCCCTGGAAAACCTGGAAATTCTAAAGAGATGTTTAAAATATAATTGCCAAATGCTGGAGCAGAATAAGATCAATATATAGCATACTTCTCTTTTAGAAAAAGTGCTTACATGTTTGAGGTACCAAATGGCCTGGAAATATGTAGCAACACTTGACTTTAAACTCTATTCATCTAGCTCCACTGTAACATAGGAGTCAATAAAAATAAGCAAAAAAGACACAGATGTGTATAACGGACTTTTGGACTCAGAGGCAGAGGGAGAGGGTGGGATGATTTGGGAGAATGGCATTGTAACATGTATACTATCATGTAAGAATCGAATCGCCAGTCTATGTCCGACGCAGGATACAGCATGCCTGGGGCTGGTGCACGGTGATGACCCAGAGAGATGTTATGGGGAGGGAGGTGGGAGGGGGGTTCATGTTTGGGAACGCATGTACACCCGTGGTGGATTCATGTCAATGTATGGCAAAACCAATACAGTATTGTAAAGTAAAATAAAGTAAAAATAAAAATTAAAAAAAAAACAACAAGAATTTGTATAGTAACTTTCTTCTAAGGATCAAAGAAAAATATATGAGAACATAACAGAATATGTTAAAAGGAAAGTCCATTATATCTATCAAAAATATGCTGTGATAAATATTCCCACACCAGTGACTTTTTATGTTTGCAATATTGTGAAAATTCTTGTTCTATGTCATAGGTAAATTGATTTTTAAACCAGTTAATCCCAAATTCAGGAGTTTGTCACAACCTGTAACATTCTGTACATATTATAGCTTTCATTAGAAAACTCATCTGCCCTGAGCCCTATGGTCCCTCTGTACCAGATTTTTTGTACAAGATCAGTTTGTATAGCTGTATTTGCACGGATGTAGATACTGAACTTGAATCTTACAGAAAGGTAGGATATGAAAGCTTAAAAGTTTGTATGGCTGTACATACCGAACTTGAATCTTACAGAAAAGTAAGCTTAAAAGTCATGTAAGAAATCTGTTTAGAATGAGTCTTATACTGTTTGGAAAAACTCAAAAATCGAAACCACTGAAACCTGCAGAGAGAAAGCCACACTAGACCTTTCCAGATTGATCTCTGGGTGGGCACATGGGCTCAGGGGTTTCATGTGGATCACCTTTGTAACCTGGTATATAAACACCAGGAAATATGAGTATTCAAATGTGCTAATCAAACTTAGACCAACTTCAGGGCCTGATAAACAGAATGTCCAACAATTAAAAATCATGCTGCTGCTGCTGCTGATGCTGCTAAGTCGCTTCAGTCGTGTCCGACTCTGTGCGACCCTATCGATGGCAGCCCACCAGGCTCCCCCGTCCCTGGGATTCTCCAGGCAAGAATACTAGAGTGGGTTGCCATTTCCTTCTCCAATGCATGAAAGTGAAAAGTGAAAGTGAAGTCGCTCATTCGTGTCTGACTCTTAGCGACTCCATGGACTGCAGCCTACCAGGCTCCTCGGTCCAGGGGATTTTCCAGGCAAGAGTACTGGAGTGGGTTGCCATTGCCTTCTCCAACAATTAAAAATCATAAACATATATAAAACAAGGGGAATGTGTTTATGCTTTAAATGTTTTTAAATGCTTAAAGCATCACTTCTGATTTCCATTGTGTATGTCACCACACTATTCCTGACTGGAGTATTTTGGGGACCCCAAATCAAAGATGAAATAATGAATCAGGATCCATCATGATAGGATTAATATAAAGGCCACTAGATGACCAAGCTTATATGTCATCTCACATTTAAGTCCTTTTCTCTCCTTATTCACTGGATCCTTATAATGCCCCCTTTTGGGAATCTTTCTATTCCTTTTTTATCTCTATCAAGGCATACATATCATTGTATTTTCCTTAGTTATATCTATCTCCTCGCCTAGTGCATTAGCTTCCTTGGGCTGCCATAACAAAGTACCACAAACTAGGTGGCATGAAATAAGAGATTTATTGTCTCTAGTTCTGGAGACTACAAATTTGAAATTAAAGTATCAGCACGGCTGTGCTCCCTATAAACCCTGTAGGGGATTCTTTCCTTGCCTCTTCCTGGCTTCTGGTGGTTTGCTGGTAATCACTGGCATTCCTTCGCTTGTTGGATCCATCTTCATATGGTATTCTCCCTGTGTCTGTGTCCAAATTTCTCCTTTTTAAAAGGACATAAGCCAGGGGCAGTCCTAAGATGGCAGAGGAATAGGAGAGGGAGACCACTTTCTTCCCCACAAATTGATCGAAATATCATTTGAATGCTAAGCAAGCCCCACAAAACAATTTCTGAACACTGGCAGAAGACACCAGGCTCTCAGAAAGGTAGCCCATTCTCTTCAAAAGGAGGTAGGGCAAAATTTAAAGATAAAAAGAGAGACGAAAGAGTTAGGGATGGAGACCCATCCCTGGGAGGGAGTCATGAAGGTGGAGAAGTTTCAAAATACCAGGAAACACTCCCACTGGCGGTTCTGTGGGGAGTTTTGGAATCTTGGAGGGCAACATTACAGGGGAAAAAAAAGAAAAAAAAACCCCACAGATTACGCACCTAGTCACGACTCCAAGCAGAGAGGTAGGCTGGACACTCGCATCTGCCAGGAGTGAGCAGGGGCTGAACAGGGAGGCGCGGGCTGCATGCACAGGGTGAGGACTGGGCCTGAATGCCCTGAGGACAATCTGAGGGAGCTAATGTGAGACAGCAACCCAAATTGTGGGAATAGCCAGAGAGAAAAAAGAGAGAGAGAGAGAGAACTTTCCCAGGAAAAGCTCTGAGACATAGCCCGGCCCTCTCACAGAGCAAAGGATGGAAGGAATACCAGAGGAGAGCTAGGCGGCTGCAGATCAGCCCCTCCCCCTGCCAGAGGCAGAGAGGCATGCAGGCAACAGCCAGAGCTGGAAGGCAAGGGGCAATCTTGGCCCCAGAGATGGCATCCTGCACCAAACTGTGAGCAGGCCCCCAGTAGTAGCGAAGTCTTCCTGGGATCCTGGATGTTGACATCCACCAGGAGGGTCGCAGTCAGAGATCAGCTCCCCAGAGGAGACACATGGCATACCTGAGATGGTGGCCTCCTGGCATACCCAGGAAACTGAGGGACTAGGACCAGGGAGGTGATAAGATGCACTGCCCAGCTGGGAGAGTGCTCGCTCGCCAAGCATCTGGTTTCCTGAGCTGCTCAAACCTGGCAAGGGCACAAAACACAGGCCCAGCTGAGTCTGTGCCTTTATGGAGTACCTGAGAACCTGAACCTGAGTGGCTTAGACCTGCACACAACCCAGGGCCCACTTTAGACAGTTCCCCTGCAGAGCAACCTGGAGCCTGAGCAATGTAGACTGGGAAAGCACACAGGCTGTGAGTAGGGGAAAACCCAGTGTGACCCAGACACTGTGAGCACTCCCCACACACACCAGAGATATTTGTTTGCAGTGTTGCTCCCCCACTCACAGCACAACTGAACAAGTTAGCCTAAATAAGTGACTACCTTCACCCCCTTGTGTCAGGTGAGGGTTGAAATTAGACACTGAAGAGACTTGCAAACAGAGGAAGCCAAAATAAACAAAAAAAATTTTTTGTGTGCAACACATTAAAACCCTGTAGTTAGCATTGACTACATTGGAAAGGGCCTATAGACCTTGAGAAGAAGTATAAGCTGGAACAAGGAACTATCTTGACCTCACACTGCCTTCAACAGCTCCAGAGAAATTCCTAGATATGTTTTACTATTATCATTTTGTATTTTTTAAATTTTTAAATTATTTATTACTCCTTTAATTTTCATTTTTATAACTTACTATTACCTTGCAAAAAAAAGACCCTATTTTTTAAGTAAATTTCATATATATTTTTTTAATAATTTTTGTGATTTTTTTTTAATATTGTATTTTTGAGAGTCTAACTTCTACTATAGATTTTTAATCTTTGTTTTTTGGTTTTTGTTATCAATTTTGTATCTTTAAGAATCCAATCTTCAGTACCTATTTTACTTAGGAGTGTGATTACTGGCTTGATTGCTCTCTCTCCCTTTTGACTCTCCTTTTTCTCCCCCAGGTAACCTCTATCTTCTCCCTCCCCCTTCTCTTCTCTACCCAAATCTGTGAATCTTTTTGGGTGCTCTGGGCTGTGGAGTACACTTAGGGAACTGATTACTGGCTGGATCTGTCTCTGTCCTTTTGACTCCCCTTCTCCTCCTGGTCACCTCTATCTCCTTCCTCCCTCTTCTCTTCTCTATGGAACTCCATGAACCTCTCTGAGTGTTCCAGAGTGTGGAGAGCACATAAAAATTGATTACTAGCTAGACTGCCCTCCCCTTTTGATTCTCCCTCTTCTCCTCCTGGTCACCTCTATCCCCCTCCTCCCTCTTCTCTTCTCCACATAACTCTGTGAACCCCTCTGGGTGTCCCTCACTGTGGAGAGCCTTTTCACCATTAACCTAGATGTTTTATTATTGGTGCTGTATGGATGGAGAAGTCTTGAGACTACTGTAAGAAAAAGACTGAAAGCCAGAGGCAGGAGGCTTAAACCCCAAACTTGAGAACTCCAGAAAACTCCTGACTCCAGGGAACATTAATCGACAAGAGCTCATCCAAAAGCCTCCATACCTACACTGAAACCAAGCTCCAACCAAGAGCCAACAAGTCTCAGAGCAGGACATACCAAGCTAATTCTCCAACAACACAGGAACATAACCCTGAGCATTAAAATACAGGTGGCCAAAAGTCACGCCAAACCCATAGACACCTCAAAACTCACTACTAGACACTTCATTGCACTCCAGACAGAGGAGATCCAGCTCCACCTGCCAGAACACCAACGCAAGCTTCCCTAACCAGGAAACCTTGACAAGTCACTCCCCCAACCCCAGGCACAGGGAGGAACCTCCACAATAAAGAGGAACCACAAAATACCAGCATACAGAAAGGCCACCCCAAACACAGCAATCTAAACAAGATGAAAAGGCAGAGAAATATTCAGCAGGTAAAGGAACATTATAAATGCCCATCAAACCAAACAAAAGAGGAGAAGATAGGGAGTCTACCTGAAAAAGAATTCAGAATAATGATAGTAAAAATGATCCAAAATCTTGAAAACAAAATGGAGTCACAGATAAATAGCCTAGAGACAAGGATTGAGAAGATGCAAGAAGTGTTTAACAAGGGCCTAGAAGAAATAAAAGAGAGTCAATCCATAATGAATAATGCAATAAATGAGATCAAAAGCACTCTGGAGGGAACAAACAGTAGAATAACTGAGGCAGAAGATAGGATAAGTGAAGTAGAAGATAGAAGGGAAATAAATGAAGCAGAGAGGAAAGAAGAAAAAAGAATTAAAAGAAATGAGGACAACCTCACAGACCTCTAGGACAATGTTAAATTGTCAACATTCAAATCATAGGAGTCCCAGAAGAAAAAGACAAAAAGAAAGACCGTGAGAAAATACTTGAGGAGATAATAGTTAAAAACGTCCTAAAATGGGGAAGGAAATAGCCACCCAAGTCCAAGAAACCCAGAGAGTCCTGAACAGGATAAACCCAAGGTGAAACACCCCAAAGTGAAGTGAAGTTGCTCAGATGTGCCGACCGTTTGTGACCCCATGGACTGTAGTCCACCAGGCTCCTCAATCCATGGGATCTTCCAGGTAAGAGCACTGGAGTGGGTTGCCATTTCCTTCTCCAGGGGATCTTCCTGACCCAGGGATTGAACCCAGGTTTCCTGCATTGCAGGTAGACACTTTACCATCTGAGCCATTACATATTAATCAACTTAACAAAGATAAAATACAAAGAACAAATATTAAAAGCAGCAAGGGAAAAACAACAAATAACACACAAGGGGATTTCCATAAGGATAACAGCTGATATTTCAACAGAAACTCTTCAGGCCAGAAGGGAATGGCAGGACATACTTAAAGTGATGAAAGAGAAAAACCTACAACCCAGATTACTGTACCCAGCAATGATCTCATTCAAATAACTTTACAGACAAGCAAAAGCTGAGAGAATTCAGCACCATCAAACCAGCTCTTCAACAAATGCTAAAGGATCTTCTCTAGACAGGAAACACAGAAAAGGTTTATAAACTCGAACCCAATACAACAAAGTAAATGGCAACGGGATCATACTTATCAATAATTACTTTAAATGTAAATGGGTTGAATGCCCCAACCAAAAGACAAAGACTGGCTGAGTGGATGCAGAAACAAGGCCCTTATATATGCTGTCTACAAGAGACCCACCGCAAAACAAGGGACACATACAGACTAAAAGTGAAGGGCTGGAAAAAGATATTTCACACAGAGACCAAAAGAAAGCAGAAGTAGCAATACTCATGTCAGATAAAATAGACTTTAAAATAAAGGCTGTGAAAAGAGGCAAAGAACGACACTACATAATGATCAAAGGATCAATCCAAGAAGAGGATATAATAATTATAAATATATATGCACCCAACAAAGGAACACCACAATATGTAAGGCAAATGCTAATAAGTATGAAAGCGGAAATTAACAGTAACACAATAACAGCGGGAGACTTTAATACCCATTCACACCTATGGATAGATCAACTAAAGAGAAAATTAACAAGGAAACACAAACTTTAAATGATACAATAGATCAGTTAGACATTGATATCTATAGGACATTTCAGCCTAAAACAATGAATTTCACCTTTTTCTCAAGTGCACATGGAACATTCTCCAGGATAGATCACATCCTGGGCCATAAATATAGCCTTGGTAAATTCAAAAAAATTGAAATCATTTCAAGTCTCCTTTCTGATCACAATGCAATAAGATTAGATGTCAACTGGAGGAAAAAAAACTATTAAAAGGACAAACATATGGAGGCTAAACAACATGCTTCTGAATAACCTACAAATCACAGAAGAAATAAAAAAGAAAAATATGCAAAGAAACGAATGAAAATGAAAACACAATAACCTAAACCGATGGGATTCAGTAAAAGCAGTGCTAAGGGGAAGGTTCATAGCAATAAAAGCTTACCTCAAGAAACAAGAGAAAAATCAAATAAATAACCTAACTTTACACCTAAAGCAACTAGAAAAAGAAGAAATGAAGAACCCCAGGGTTAGTAGAAGGAAAGAAATCATAAAAATTCAGGCATAAATAAATGAAAAAGAAAGGAGGCCATAGCAAACATCAACAAAGGTAAAACCTGGTTCATTGAGAAGATTAATAAAATAGGCAAACCATTAGCCAGACTAATCAAGAAAAAAAGGGAGAAGAATCAAATCAACAAAATTAGAAATGAAAATGGAAAAATCACAACAGACAACACAGAAATACAAAGGATCATAAGAGACTACTATCAGCAACTATATGCAAATAAAATGGACAACTTGAAAGAAATGGACAAATTCTTATAAAAGGATAACTTTCCAAAACTGAACTAGGAATAAATAGAAAATCTTAACAGACCCATCACAAGCACTGAAATCGAAACTGTAATCAGAAATCTTCCAACAAACAAAAGCCCACAAACAGATGGCTTCACAGCTAAATTCTACCAAAAATTTGGAGAAGAGCTAACACCTATCCTACTCAAACTCTTCCAGAAAACTGCAGAGAAAGGTAAACTTCAAAACTCATTCTGTGAGGCCACCATCATCCTAACACCAAAACCAAAGATACCACAAAAAAAAGAAAATTACAGGCCAATATCACTGATGAACATAGATGCAAAAATCATTAACAAAATCCTAGCAAACAGAATCCAACAACATATTCAAAAGATCATACCTCATGACCAAGTGGGCTTTATCCCAGGGATGCAAGGATTCTTCAACATTTGCAAATCAATCAATGTGATACATCACATTAACAAATTGAAAGATTAAAAACCATATGATTATCTCAATAGATGCAGAGAAAGCCTTTGACAAAATTCAACATCCATTTATGATAAAAACCCTCCAGAAAGTAGGTATAGAAGGAACATACCTCAACATAATAAAAGCCATATATGATAAACCCACAGCTAACATTATCCTCAATAGTGAAAAATTGAAAGCTTTCCCCCTAAAGTCAGAAACAAGACAAGGGGGCTCATTCTCACCACTACAGACAAGGGGGCCCATTCTCACTCATTCAACATGGTTTTGGAATTTTTACCCACAGCAATCAGAAAAGAAAAAGAAATGTAAGGGATCCAGGTTGGAAAAGAAGAAGTAAAACTCTCACTGTTTGCAGATGACATGATCCACTACATAGAAAACCCTAAAGACTCCACCAGAAAATTACTAGAGCTAATCAATGAATATAGTAAAGTTGCAGGATATAAAATTAACCCACAGCAATCCCTCTCATTCCTATACACTAATAATGAAAGAACAGAAAGTGAAATTAAGGAAACAATTCCATTCACCATTGCAAAGAAAAGAATAAAATACTTCAGAATAAATCTACCTGAAGAAACAAAAGACCTATATATAGGAAACTATAAAACACTGATGAAAGAAATCAAAGATGACACAAATAGATGGAGAAATATACCACGTTCATGGAGCAGAAGAATCAATATAGTGAAAATGAGTATACTACCCAAAGCAATCTATAGATTAAATGCAATCCCTATCAAGCTGCTGCTGCTGCTGCTGCTAAGTTGCATTAGTTGTGTCCGACTCTGCAACCCAGATGGCAGCCCACCAGGCTCTGCCGTCCCTGGGATTCTCCAAGCAAGAATACTGGAATGGGTTGCCATTTCCTTCTCCAATGCATGAAAGTGAAAAGTGAAAGTGAAGATGCTCAGTCGAGTCTGACTCTTAGCGACCCCATGGACTGCAGCCTTCCAGGCTCCTCCGTCCATGGGATTTTCCAGGCAAGAGCACTAGAGTGGGGTGCCATTGCCTTCTCCAAACTACCAGTGGTATTTTTCATGGAACTAGAACAAATAATTTCATAATTTGTATGGAAATACAAAAAACCTTGAGTAGCCAAAGCAATCTTGAGAAAGAAGAACGGAACTGGAGGAATCAAGCTGCCTGACTTCAGGCTCTACTACAAAGCAACAGCCATCAAGACAGTATGGTACTGGCACAAAGACAGAAATATAGTTCAATGGAACAAAATAGAAAGACCAGAGACAAATCCACACACCTATGGACACCTTATCTTTGACAAACGAGGCAAAAATATACAATGGAGAAAAGACAATCTCTTTAACAAGTGGTGCTGGGAAAACTGGTCAACCACTTGTAAAAGAATGAAACTAGAACACTTTCTAACACCATACACAAAAATAAACTCAAGATGGATTAAAGATCTAAATGTAAGAACAGAAACTATAAAACCCTTAGAGGAAAACATAGGCATAAATCACAGCAGGATCCTCTATGACCCACCTCCCAGAGTAGTGGAAATAAAAGCAAAAATAAACAAATGGGACCTAATTAAACTTAAAACCTTTGCACAAGGAAGGAAACTATAAGCAAGGTGAAAAGACAGCATTCAGAATGGGAGAAAATAATAGTAAAGGAAGCAACTGACAAAGAATTAATCTCAAAAATATACAAGCAGCTCCTGCAGCTCAATTTCAGAAAAATAAATGACCCAATCAAAAGATGGGCCAAGGAACTAAACAGACATTTCTCCAAAGAAGACATACAGATGGCTAACAAACACATGAAAAGATGCTCAATATCACTCATTACCAGAGAAATACAAATTAAAACCACAATGAGGTACCATCTCACACTGGTCAGAATGGCTGCTATCCAAAAGTCCAAATAAATCCAAATTTATCCAAATAAATACTGGAAAGGGTGCCGAGAAAGGGAACCCTCTTACACTGTTGGTGGGAATGCAAACTAGTACAGCCACTATGGAGAACAGTGTGGAGATTCCTTAAAAAGCTGTAAATAGAACTGCCATACAACCCAGCAATCTCACTGCTGGGCATACACGCCAAAGAAACCAGAATTGAAAGAGACACGTGTATCCCAACATTCATCGCAGCACTGTTTACAATAGCCAGGACATGGAAGCAATCTAGATGTCCATCGGCAGACGAATGGATAAGAAAGCTGTGGTACATAAACACAATGGAATATTACTCGCAATTAAATAGAATACATTTGAATCAGCTCTAATGAGGTGGAGAGAACCAGAGCCTATTATACAGAGTGAAGTAAGTCAGAAGGAAAAACACCAATACAGTATACTAACACATATATATGGAATTTAGAAAGATGGTAATGATAACCCTATATGCGAGACAGCAAAAAAGACACAGATGTAAAGAACAAACTTTTGGACTCTGTGGGAGAAGGCAAGGGTGAGATGATTTGAGAGAATAGCATTTAAACATGTATATTATCATATGTGAAATAGATCGCCAGTCCAGGTTTGATGCATGAGACAGGGTGCTCAGGGTTGGTGAACTGGGATGACCCTGATAGATGGGATGGGGAAGGAGGTGGGAGGGGGGTTCAGGATGGGGAACATATGTACACCCATTGCTGAGTCATGTAAATGTATGGCAAAACCCACTACAATATTGTAAAGTAATGAGCCTCCAATTAAAATAAATAAAATATTTTTTTAAAAAGGACGTAAGCCATATTGGTTGGATCAGTCACTCAGTCATGTCCAACTCTTTGAGACCCCGTGGACTGCAGCACACCAGGCCTCCCTGTCCATCACTGACTCCCAGAGTTTGCTTAAGCTTATGTCCATTAAGTCAGTGATGCCATCCAACCATCTCATCCTGTGTAATCCTCTTTTCCTCCTGCCTTCAGTCTTTCCCAGCATCAGGTTCTTCTCAAATGAGTCAGTTCTTCCCATCAGGTGGCCAAAGAATTGGAGTTTCAGCTTCAACATCAGTCCTTCCAATGAACATTCAGGACTGATTTCCTTTAGGATGGACTGGCTGGATCTCCTTGCAGTCCAAGGGACTCTCAAGAGTCTTCTCCAACACCACACTTCAAAAGCATCAATTCTTCGGTACTCAGCTTTCTTTATAGTCCAACTCTAGCATCCATACGTGACTATTGGAAAAACCATAGCCTTGACTAGATGGACCCTTGTTGGCAAAGTAATGTCTCTGCTTTCTAACATGCTATTTAGGTTGGTCATGACTTTTCTTCCAAGGAGTAAGCATCTCTTTATTTCATGGCTACAGTCACCATCTGCAGTGATTTTGGAGCCCCCCAAAATAAAGTCAGCCACTGTTTCCATGGGTTCTCCATCTACTAGCCATGAAGTAATGGGACAGGATGCCATGATCTTAGTTTACACAATGTTGAGCTTTAAGCCAACTTTTTCACTCTCCTCTTTCACTTTCATCAAGAGGCTCTTTAGTTCTTCTTAACTTTCTGCCTTAAGGGTGGTGTCATTTGTATATCTGAGGTTATTGATATTTCTCCCCACAATCTTGATTCCAGCTTTTGCTTCATCCAGCCCAGTGTTTCTCATGATGTACTCTGTATATAAGTTAAATAAGCCTAGTGACAATACACAGCCTTGACATACTCCTTTCCTGATTTGGAACCGGTCTGTTGTTCCATGTCCAGTTCTAACTGTTGCTTCCTGACCTGATTGCAGATTTCTCAGGAGGCAGGTCAGGTGATCTAGTATTCCCATCTCTTTCAGAATTTTCCACAGTTTATTGTGATCCACACAGTCAAAGGCTTTGGAATAGTCAATAAAACAGAAATAGATGTTTTTCTGGAACTCTCTTGCTTTTTCCATGATCCAGCGGATGTTGGCAATTTGATCTCTGGTTCCTCTGTCTTTTCTAAAACCAGCTTGAACATCTGGAATTTCATGGTTCACGTATTGCTGAAGCCTGGCTTAGAGAATTTTGAGCATCACTTTACTAGCGTGTGAGATGAGTGCAACTGTGTGGTAGTTTGAACATTCTTTGGCATTGCTTTTCTTTGGGATTGGAATGAAAACTGACCTTTTCCAGTCCTGTGGCCATTGCTGAGTTTCCCAAATTTGCTGGCATATTGAGTGCAGCACTTTCACAGCACCATCTTTCAGCATTTGAAATATCTCAACTGGAATTCCATCACCTCCACTAGCTTTGTTCGTAGTGATGCTTCCTATGGCCCACTTGACTTCCCACTCCAGGATGTTTGGCTCTAGGTGAGTGATCATACCATCCTGATTATCTGGGTCATGAAGATCTTTTTTGTAGTTCTGTGTATTCTTGCCACCTCTTCTTAATATCTTTTGCTTCTGTCCGGTCCACATCATTTCTGTCCTTTATTGTGCCCATCTTTGCATGAAATGCTCCCTTGGTATCTCTAATTTTCTTGAAGCAATCTCTAGTCTTTCCCATGCTATTGTTTTCCTCTATTTTATTGCACTGATCATTGAGGAAGGCTTTCTTATCTCTCCTTGCTATTCTTTGGAACTCTGCATTCAGATGCTTATGTCTTTCCTTTTCTCCTTTGCTTTTTGCTTCTCTTCTTCTCACAGCTATTTGTAAGGCCTCCTCAGACAGTCATTTTGCTTTTTTGCATTTCTTTTTCTTGGGATCACCCTAATGACATCATTATAACCTGGGTAGATTTGCAAAGGCTCCATTTCCAAATAAAGTCACATTTTGAGGTACTACGGATTATGACTTCAACCTGTCTTTTTGAGGGCACACAAATCAACTCATGACACCTAGAATCAAGTGTTCAAGTGCTCCATAAGAAGCAACTCACTAACTAAATAACCTGTTGTGCCAGATAATGGGAAAAATAATGTCCTTGATGGCACAGTTAGTATCTTCATTTGTTATCCTCCATGTCCAGTATAGTAGATAGCACAAAGCGTGTGTATTAGAAAAGTTTATCGATTGAATTAAGAATGGGCAAAGGAAGGAAAAATAATTCCAATGTTGAGATCCTACACTCAAACCCTATAGGATGTCTTCTTCTTCTTGAGTGCAATATCTATTTTCAAATAAGTCAATACCCAAAAGGGCTAAAGAAACAGGGAAGAATCAATATCTTGTGTTCTCACTCAGTCAATGTGACCTTCATTTCTCAAAAAGGCAAAAGTTGTAACTACCCCATGTTGCTTAATGTGTGTGCATGCTCAGTCATTCAGTCATGTCTGCCTCTTTGAGATCCTTTGGACTGTAGTCCGCCAGGCTCCTCTGTCCATGGTGTTTTTCAGGCAAGAAATCTGAAGTGGGTTGCCATTTCTCTCTCCAGAGGATCTTCCCAACCCAAAGATTTAACCCATATCTCCTGCGTCTTCTGGATTGCAAGTGAATTCCTTACCTACTAAGCCAATCGGGAAGCCCAAATCTATTAATATTAATGCAAATATTAAGTGCAAGATATCACTTATCCAAGTCGTAGATTTGTATCTGTAAAAATAAAGAAAGTTTCGCTTATATTGAATCCCACCAAAGTCAAATTTCCAGAATTTCTTCTGGACTTTCAAAAGATCAAATAAATCCATCTCAGTATCAGAAGGAAATTCATGGAGTAATTCATGTCCAGACAAGACCTTCTCTCCAGGTTTCCAGAAACATGGATGTTCAGCCTGTTCTCCCGGTTCTGCCAGAACTAGGTCCTACATTCACCCTTGATTTCTGGTTGTAGTTCTTAATCACTCCTGTTGTCAAGTCTCTTTCTTCTGGCTATCCTGTAGCATTTGAACCCATCTTCTCTGCCACATGGCATTGAACTGCTCAACACCTCCCTAAGGATACCCTTTCCCCTTCTGTGTCTGTTCCTGTAATACGTAATCTAATATCTTTCTTAGATGACTGTATTAGTCTAAGTTCTCCAGAGAAACATAACCAATATAAGAGAAAGAGAGAAAGAGATTTACTGTAAGAAATTGGCTGGCACAGTTATAGAGGCTGCGGCTGCTGCTGCTGCTAAGTTGCTTCAGTAGTGTCCGACTCTGTGCGACCCCATAGACGGCAGCCTACCAGGCTCCCCTGTTTCTGAGAAGTACCAAAATCTGTAGTCCATAAGCTAGAGACCTGGGAGGACCAATGGTGTAATTCTAGTCCTAGTCTGAGTCCAAAGGCAGAAGAACACTAATATCTTAAGTCAAAGACAGTCAAACAGAGGGAAAGAATTTTTTCTTACTCAGCCTTTTACTCTATTCAGGCCCCCAATGAATTGAATGCAACCTATTCACACTGGGGAGGACAACCTACTTTGTGAGTACTCTATGGATTCAAGTACAAATCTCATCTAGAAACACCATCATGGACACATCCAGAAATAAAGTTTAACCAAATATCTGGACATCCCATAACCCAGTCAAATTGACACATAAAATTAATAATCACAGTGACACACTGCAACCCTCAAAACAGCATGGTCCTCCCTGAACCTCTCAAATATCTCTAGAATCTTCTTAAACTGTGGAGGCCATCACTGACCACAGCATGTGATGACAGCTTGGCCCAGCTCAGAGGCAGGAAGGATCACTTCCTAAAGAGGCAGATCCCTGTTTACACAACCTGCCACCAAAGGTGAAGCTGTGAACATAGAAAGGAAAGCAGTCCTTGCTAGAGGGAACCCACTAGCTTGCTTTCAGACCACTGCAAGCCTGTGGGTTTCCCTTTCACTCCATAAGGCTCCAAGAGACCTATATGTTTCAGACCTGGACCTGGGATCACATTTGTGTGCTACTGATACTAACAATAGTCAGACACGACTGAGCGACTGAACTGAACTGATACTAACAATAGTTAGTATAGTAACAATAGTTAGTATCAGACCCTGCAGCTACCATTTATTGAATACATACTCAGTGCCAGATTTTACATAATTATCTCATTTAGTGCCCCAGTCAGCCTGCATGGTTGATATTTATTATCTCACTTTGATAAAGGAGAAAAGTGACTTTCAGACAAATAAATAATTTGGGCAAGTAAAAAGTTCTCTAATTGATTCCCAGTCACAACTCCAAAGCCTGTGCTATTCTCACAGTCTGCACAGCTCCCAGGCTTGGCTGAGCAGAAGGATACCCACTGGGTGGCCTAAGTTTGGCCAGTCCTCTCAGAAGATTCTGGACTATGTGGGCAATGTCAAAGGCTCATATTCAATCTTAGGGAGCTTCTCTAAACTCCAGCCCAGGATTATAATTGGAGAGTTGGTTTCCAGGGATGAAAATGGCCAACTGATCTTGGCATCTTCCACAACATCTGACAAAGACACTGTATACTTAATTGGCAACCAAAAGATACTGATTTTTTTATTCATTTACAGGATATGTGGAACAGGTCCAATGTAACAATGTAAGAATACTCTGATTCTGTGGATCAAATTAAACAAGCCATCCTGACATTTTATCTTTGTGGGAAAATAACATGATATTTAGGGTACTTACATTCTAGTCTGGTACTGCCAAGCTCAGGCCAGCTACTTAATTCTCTAAATCTTGTTCTCTCCTTTTTATAGAAAGAGATGGAACTGGACATGTCCCTTTCCTCACAAATGCTCTTTAGTCAGATGACATAGTGAAGCTCTAACAGTTGATGTTAGAATTCCAAAGTTACATGGTGACCATGGGAAAGAAGACAGAAACTAGTGTCTCTAGCCTCTCAGCCCTGGCAGGAGCTTATGCCATATATACAACTGGGTTAAGACTAGTCACAGACCATTAACATTCTGGCAACTGAAGATCTAAAGAGGAAGTTATTAGGCCTTAGCTGGAGGCAAAAATGATAGTGGTTCAACTGAGGTCAGTGCCCCAAGGGGCTCAGCAAGAGGGGTGGTGCTTCTGTTTTAGGAATATAGTTGCTACAGCCCCAGTTTATGCAAGGCCTAGGTTACCAGTTATGGCAGCTTCTTTGAAAAGGGTCTAGATAGAGCCCTGCAGGTCCAAGATGGGGCTGTTTCCAAGCATTAAGCAGTGTGCATGGTGGGCTGGAGCACAGGCAAACAGACCTGTGGTTTTCATTCTGACTCCACTTCTTACTAACAGAGAAGTGTGGGGTCTCAGTTTTTTCTTTGAAATAATGGGAAGGACAGTAATATTATTATTATTATTATTACTATTACCATTTCTCCTGCCTAGAGCTATTATAAAGATAAAATAAGATAATAAATAGTGGTGCTTACCACAATGCTTGACTCACAGTAAGCCTATGTTATGTGCTTAGTCGTCCACTCATGTCTAACTCTTTGTGACCCCATAGGCTGGGGCCCGCCAGGCTCCTCTGTCAATGGGGATTCTCCAGGCAAGAATACTGGAGTGGGTTGCCATGCCCTCCTCCAGGGTATCTTCTCAACCCAGGGATCAAACCCAGGTTTTCTGCATTGCAGGAGGATTCTTTATCATCTGAGCCACCAAGGAAGCCAAGTATATGTTAACAGGTAGTTATTAATATAGTTGATACTGACCATGATTATTCTGTATTTATACACAATCATATACATCACTCAAACTATGGAAAAGCAAAACTCAGAGAATTCATTTCCTTGGAGTTGAGGTCTAATCACAAAATGCATTACCATATACTTCACTACTTTTCAAAGCCTACTATTTGTGTCTTGTGCTTCACTGAGGGATCTTTTGTGGAGGAAACACTTATACTGAATTAGTGTCTCTTGTAGGAAGGAGGGTTAGCATTCCCGTTGGGTCTCCCAGAATTTCCATAGAATGACAAGGCTGAGGATGAGAAATATCCTTGGAACAGCAATTTTCAAGCTGTACTTATAGGACAGTAGGGTTGTACTTGAAATTTTTCTAATAGACTAGCTCTCCTAACCACCTTTGTCCATTATTCTATTCATGTAATCCATCATCAATGAATATATGAATATTTATGGGTAGCTCTAATATGTATAGCACTTTAGCAGGCGATTCCTTTAAAGACTACTGCAGGTTCTGTGGACAAATATCAGTGGATTCCCATGATCCTTTTCTAGGCCAACTTTTAACCTGATTAATTGGAATTATAATATCACCAGGCAAGCAATAGTTAGGAAACAAAATTTAAGGCAGATTACCAAGACAGTGAGTTAGAAACACGAGTATGCACCAGAATCCCAATGACTGTAACAAGAGAGTGAGGTTTGTAAACCTGGTTGGGCAGAGGGGAATATAGAGAGGGGAGTGGTACAACAAACTCAGCCTTGACACTGATGAGTTATTCTAGGAAATTCTCAGGACTTCTTTGTTTTCATTTTCCATCTCAATGAACATTTACAAACTTTCCACAACCCCCAAAGCCCAAGACTTATGCTTCCCAACATTTTTTTGTACTTCTATGCTGTTTCTAAAAATTATATCAAGAGTTACATGGAAACCTCAGGAAGGGATTATATGTCTGCCCTCTGTTCCTACCTTCTCTATCCGGTGCTGGAGAACAAGACAGAAGTCCAAGGGACTGAATTAGGGTTTGCTTGGTAGAGGAAGGGGTCCAATGTATTATTCCCTTTCCCCATCCATGGTCTTAAACAATTAAGAGATATATAAGGCATCCCAGCAAAGCACAAGCAGACTGTCAGCTTCATGGCTGATTAAAAGCTGGTACATATGGCTTAGATGTGTGAGCACAAGTAGACTGCAAACTGCAATCTAAACTTCTGCTAGACTTACCCCCAGGTCCTGGTGTAGGAGCTGACTGCTTCATTGCCTTGCAGAGAACAGCCGGATGTATTCAGCCTGCAGAAGGGAAACATCAGAAAGGGCTCAGCAGGGATGGAACCACATGGGCCTGCTCCTCCTCTACAGTCCACCAATCCCACGTGTTCTGGTCTGCGACACTTCCTTCCCTCCAAGGAAGCAAAAGTGTAAAGCAGTCAGGAGTATACCGCTAAACCAGTAGATCTCCAAGTGTGCCCTGAGGACCAGCAACATTGGCAGCATTTGAGAACTTGTTAGAAGTGCACATTCTCAGGCCTCACCCTTGACCTACTGAATCAGGAATTATTGCTATTGTTCAGTCGCTCCGTTGCAACCCCATGGACTGCAGCTCGCCAGGCTCCCCTGTCCTCCACTATCTCCCAGAGTTTGCTCAAATTCATGTCCACTAAGTCAGGAATGCTAACCGTCTCATTCTCTGTCGCCCCCTTCTCTTGCCTTCAATCTTTCCTAGCATCAGGGTCTTTTCCAGTAAGTTGATTTTTCGCATCAGGTGGCCAAAGTATTAGAGTTTCAGCTTCAGCATCAGTCCTCCTAATGAATATTCAGGGTTAATACTGAGGCCAAAAAATCTGTGTTTACAAGCCTTCCAGCAGATTCTGCTGCTCATTACTCCAGAGAGTAAATCTAAACCTAGAATCACCTGGGGCATTTTTAAAATGTCAGGCTGTCCAGGTCTTCCTCCAGATCAATAAAACCAGAATCACTGGGGTGCAACCAGATATTAGTATTTTTAATACTGAGGTAATGATTTAAAATGAGGGCTTTCTGGATATTGCAAATATTTAACTCTTTCATGGATACGTTTGTAAGTGAGGAGACTTCTTCCCATCTCCACTCAAATTGCTGGGGATTACCTTCCTGTAGTTTCCTGGAACAGTAGTTCTCAACTCAAAGCAATTTTGTCCCCCAGGGTACATTGGCAATATCAGGAGACAGTTTTGATTGGCAGGATGGGGAGAGCACATGTAATTAGCATCTAGTGGGAATAAGCCAGGGATGCTCTAAACATCCCACAATGCACAGGATAGCTCCTCACAACAAAGAATTATCCAGTACAAAAGGTTGATAGTCCCAAGGTATATATTTCTGAATTTACTATATATACTAGTTTTATATAATATATATATATATACTATATATATACTATATATACTATATATATACTATATATACTATATATACTATATATATATACTATATATATATACTATATATACTATATATATATATATGACTGGCTATAATAAAACTGCATTTTTAAAATGATTTACAAAACTCTTTCTTATAAATTAGATGAACTTTACTCTTCTCCATTTAGAATGAATGAGGGAGGTTCTGGATCCTTGATCAACATTTCTTCAGTTATATCCTTTATGGCTGCATTTCAGTATAGATGTCTAGATTACAGGCTGACAAAGACTATCTGCCATGTCTGTTTTCTCACTTTGCAAAACACCTAGGAGAATGTCCCATGCAGACAGGGACTTGATTAACGATATTTGATGACGACTGAAACAGCTTTTCCTAGTTGGGAAAGACAACTTTTAAATGCAAGTAACACCTTATTTCCTTTTAGCATAATCTCAAAAGCATTTTATGATGTGAAACTTTTGCATCCTTAGTTCTATAATTCTGCATTTAAGATTTCTTGCCATATTACTGGAATTCCAGAGCAGCTTTTTGTCAAATATGTTCAGGTGATCTCAATGTGCTGGGCTCCTTTCTACTCTCTTTTGTTTAACATTTTCAATAGGACTGATACATTCCTGCTAAATGCATTCTGTTTAGGGCTGCCAGATAAAATTCAGGGCTCTTAAATTTGAATATCAAATGCATAATATTTTAATATGTTTGTCCCAAATATTTATTTCAAATGCATAATTTATTTCAAATTTCAAATATTTATTTCAAATGCATAATATTTTAATATGTTTGTCCCAAATATTTATTTCAATATACTCACATTGAGAAATTTGTTACTTATCTGATACTCAAATTTCACCAACATTTCTAATTTCATGAGCACTTCATGAACATTTTCCTTTAAAATATACCAACTTTTTGAGAAAGTTTATATTCTTTTCTTTTTCAGTAAAATTACTAGATAATTTTCTATTAGAATGAGGACTGATATTTAGATGGTACATACTAGAAGAGCCATACTGCTTGCTAAAAATTAATATCTTCCATACATGCTAGAAAACAGTCACTGCTCTGAGCCTCCCAAGTGGTCTTCCAATCCCACCTCTAACTTTTTACTGAGTTAGCAACTAAAGAGTTAACACCTGGTCATTGGATGAGGTAACCAAGACCAGGTTCAGGTACCTCCAATGAAGACCAGGCTCAGGTACCTCCCTTGACATCCATTCTCAGTGGTCAGTGTCTGGATGAATGCTGTCAAATGCTTTCAATAACAGTCCTAAGTATGACTCTCCATTTAGAGTACATGAATTATTCCTCAAAAAATCAAAATATAGATATAATTACATCTTATATTTATATTTTAATAAATATATTTTTATAGTCAAGCACATTTTCATCTCATTTTACAATCCTGTCTTCTCCCCATATTCCTACTTCCTAAGTAAAAAGGGATGATGCCTCCTTTTTCGAGTTTGCTTTTGCTACCATAACAATTCTTCAGCTTTCCCAAGGGATTAGCCATGATGCGATTTACTTTTCAAGGAGGGCCCATTTATCTTCCCCCTGACAAATTTCAACACATGCACAGCTCTAGCATGAACATTTCTGCAGATTAATCCCTCACCCTTCTCAAAAGAGAAGAATTATTCTTAAACAATCTATTTCAATACAGAGTTCCTGGTGTGAAGTTAATTTCCACAAACCTTGTGAGCATGCTACCAAACACCATCTCAGTTATTCACTGAGAACAACAGAAGCCCTCCGGTTTGTACTTTTACATCCTTATTGTTTAAGATTGTAAATGGGAAAGGAAGACAGTCCAAAGCATATTTTTCTAAAATATCAGTTTCCTGCAAACTCTTGAAATGGTTTCTGTGTACAACAGTCTGTGGCCATTAACTATCACTAAATATTCATGCAGCATCTACTATAGATAACGTACTATGAAAGATTATATTTTACGTATATAGGTGAACAGACATTATGTGGTTTTGAAAAAAAGCTATGCAAAAGTAACCACATGTTCAGATCAGCATTTTATAAAGCATGTCCATATTTTACAGCTAGAAGAAATTAACACTTGACTATTAAGAACAGCTAAAAAATATTTAATAGCGCAAGAACAGAATAATATGCCCTGGAAAAACTATCAGGCATCACAAAGACATGATGGGGAAAAGCAATTAAGAACAAATAAAACAGAAAGAGAGTGGGGGGATGGTCAGAAGCTGAATATGAATCACCAATTCAGTGCTATTGTGATAAAAGTCAATATGATACCAGCACAAATCAATAGGAGTAGAGTAGGCAAGGCTGAAACATAATTCTTCTTCTCTCCTCCCCATTAGTCAAAGGGAGAAAGTATCCTGTTTTGAACAGCACACTAAAAAAACCGGGCAGAACCCTATCATATTCAAAGAAGAGAAAGCCAACTAGCTAAAGCAATGGAAGAAAGAGCCTGACAAGGAAAAGTGAAAACATTTTCAAAAAGAGGCTCCAAGATGACCTGAAAGCTATTTTTAAACACCTACAGTATTTTAGGATAATTCTGGCCAGTGACTCTGATGATAGAAGTTCAAATAAGAAAAAAATCAGTCTAAAATGAACATTGTAGTCATTTGTTCTAGACATTAGTTTGGCCAATAGGATAATCAAACAATAGAATAGGTGTTGCCCCAACACAAAGATTGCCAGGTGTCTCTCTCTTAATTTTTTTAATTTTAAAAAATTTAAAGGTAATCTTTATAAGTTAAATCATTCATATGAAGGTTAGGGGATCCCTCAAAGTCATGTTCAACTATATCATAATTATATGCTGACTATAAGACTCAAAAATATGCATGTTAAATAAACATTTTATTAAAATGGCCAGAGTCTAGTGTGACAAGAGCAATCTGGGAAAAGTCATAATATATTATATACCTATTTCTTTTTTTTTTTTTATTTTAGTTTTTTATTTTTTAAATTTTAAAATCTTTATATACCTATTTCTCAATAACATCACTAATATAAAAGGAAATCAAGTCCCTCTCCCATTGACACCTACATATACACAGATTCTTCCTCTGTTCCTGGCTCAGGCACACGGCCATTCTAGAACTGCATAAGACCTGAGAGTCTAACTACATTCTTGATAATCTTGCAAATTTGCTAATGATTAAGGAGACTGTGTATGATAAATACTGATATGTGGCAGGCTCGTTTTTGTTATTGGATATAGAAAACTATACTTATTAATTTCATAGTTTCTGACAAACTGTTTTCTTAAGGCTCCATTTTAGTTTCAAGGATATGTAGATCACATTGAACTTGGTCCCTAGGAGGTAGTCTGTTATGATGTGGATACAGCTTTTCGCTATGAAAGTGAAAGTGAAGTCAGTCAGTTGTGTACAACTCTTTGCGATCCCATGGACCGTAGCCTACCAGGTTCCACCATCCGTGGGATTTTCCAGGCAAGAATACTGGAGTGGGTTGCCATTTCTTTCTCCAGGCGATCTTCCCAACCCAGGGATTGAACCCAGGTCTCCCGCATTATAGGCAGACACTTTACCATCTGAGCCACAGCATATTAAAAAGCAGAGACATTACTTCGCCAACAAAGGTCCATCTAGTCAAAGCTATAGTTTTTCCAGTATTCATGTATGGATGTAAGAGTTGGACCATAAAGAAAGCTGAGGGCTGAAGAATTGATGCTTCCAAATTGGGGTGTTAGAGAAGACTCTGACAGTCCCTTGGACTGCAAGGAAATAAAACCAGTAAATCCTAAAGGATATCCTAAATATTCATTGGAAGGACTGATGCTAAAGCTGAAGCTCCAATACTCTGGCCACCTGATGAGAAGAACTGATCACAGGAAAAGACCCTGGTGCTGGGAAAGATTGAAGGCAGGAGGAGAAGGGGACAACAGTGGATGAGATGGTTGGATGGCATCACCGACTCTTTAGACATGAGTTTGAGCAAGTTCCAGGAGTTGGTGATGGACAGGGAAGCCTGGAGTACTGAAGTCTATGGGGTTGCAAAGAGTTGGACATGACTGAGTGACTGAACTGAACTGAATTGAATAATAGCACTTTCAGCTTCAATTTTACTTTTCACTCTTTCCTGAAACTGCCTTACTTTTACACATTATTAATAATATTATGCTTATGCATAATTGTCACTTCAGTTGTGTCCAACTCTTTGCAACCTTATGGACTATAGCCTACCAGGTGGCTCTGTCTGTGGGATTCTCTAGGAAAGAATGCTGGAGTGGGTTGCCATGCCCTCCTTCAGGGGATCTTCCTGACCAAGAGATCGAAGTCACGTCTCTTATGTCTCCTGCATTTTTTTACCACTACCTAGGAAGATATTTTATTATCAGATATTATAGAAAAAAATATCTTAATTACCCAGATAACCACGATGGTGTGATCACTCTCCTAGAGCCAGACATCCTGGAGTGCAAAGTCAAGTAGGCCTCAGGAAGCATCATTATAAACTAAGCTAGTAGAGATGATGGAATTCCAGCTGAGCTATTTCAAATCCTAAAAGATGATGCTGTGAAAGTGCTGCACTCAATATGCCAGCAAATTTGGAAAACTCGTCAGTGGCCACAGGAAAGGAAAAGGTCAGTTTTCATTCTAATACTAGAGAAGAGCAATGCCAAACAATGTTCAAACTACCACACAACTGCATTCATTTCACATACTAGCAAGGTAATGCTCAAAATCCTCCAAGCTAGGCTTCAACACTATGAGAACTAAGAAATTCCAGATGTACAAGCTGATTTAGAAAAGACAGAGGAACCAGAGATTAAATTGCCAACATCCGCTGGATCACAGAAAAAGCAGGAGAATTCCAGAAAAACATCCACTTCTGCTTCATTGACTACACTAAAACCTTCGACTGTGTGGATCACAAAAACAGAGGGAGATTCTTAAAGAGATGGCAATACCAGACCAACTTACCTGCCTCCTGAAACCTGTATGTGTGTCAACAAGCAACAGAAAGAACTGAACATGGAACAACAGACTGGTTCAATATTGAGAAAGGAGTACATCAAGGCAGTATACTGTCACCTTGCTTATTTAACTTTTATGCAGAGTTATGTTGTTGCTGATCAGTCACTCGAATGTGTCTAACTCTTTGCAACCCCATGGACTGCAGCACACCAAGCTTCCCTGTCCTTTACTACCTCCCAGAGACTGTTCACATTCATTGAGTCAGTGAGGCCAATCAACCATCTCATCCTCTGTTGTCCCCATCTTATCCTGTTTTCAATCTTTCCCCAAATCACGGTCTTTCCTAATGAATTGGCTCTTCACATCAGGTGGTCAAAGTATTGGAGCTTCAGCTTCAGCATCAGTCCTTCTAATGAATATTCAGGACTGATTTCCTTTAGGATTGTCTGGTTTGATCTCCTTGCAGTCCAAGGGACTCTCAAGAGTTATGCAGAGTACTTAATGCAAAATGCCAGGCTGGATGAAGCACAAGCTGGAATCAAGATTGCTGGGAGAAATATCAATAACCTCAGATATGCAGGTGACACCACCCTTACGGCAGAAAGTGAAGAGAAACTAAAGTCTCTTGATGAAGGTGAAAGAGGAGAGTGAAAAAGCTGGCTTAAAACTCAACATTCAAAAAACAAAGATCATGGCATCCAGTCCCATCACTTCATGATATGGGAAACAATGGGCTCCAAATCACTGCAGATGGTGACTGCAGCCATTTAATTAAAAGATGCTTGCTCCTTGGAAGAAAACAATGACAAACCTAGACAGTGTATTAAAAAGCAGAGACATTACTTTGCTGACAAAAGTCCGTTTAGTCAAAGCTATGGTTCTTCCAGTAGTCGTGTATGGATGTGAGATTTGGACCATAAAGAAAGCTGAGAGCCAAAGAACTGATGCTTTGGAATTGTGTTGCTGGAGAAGACTAGACCCTTAGACTGCAAGGAGATCAAACCAGTCAATCCAGAGGAAATAAATCCTGAATATTCATTGGAAGGACTGATGCTGAAGCTGAAGCTTCAACACTTTGGTCACCTGATGTGAAGAGCTGACTCACTGAAAAAGACCCAGGTGCTGGGAAAGATTAAGGGCAGGAGGAGAAGGGGAAAACAGAGGATGAGATAGCTGGATGGCATCACTGACTCAATGAGCATGAGTTTGAGCAATCTCTGATAGATGGTGAAGGACAGGGAAGCCTGGCATGCAGCAGTCCATAGAGTCACAAAGCATCAGACATGACTGAGTGACTGTTCAACAACAAAAATGCTTACATGAATCTTAAGACCCCTATCTGGGCTTCCCTGGTGGCTCAGCTAATAAAGAATGTGCCTGTAATGCAGGAAACCTGGGTTCAATCACTGGGTTGGAAAGATCCCCTAGAGAAGGGAAAGACTACTCACTCCAGTATTCCGGCCTGGAGAATTCCATGGACTGTATAGTCTACGGGTCGCAAAGAGTTGGACACAACTGAGCTTCATTTTTACTTGGGACTTTCCTGGTGGCTCAGATGGTAAAGTGTCTGCCTACAATGCGGGAGACCTGCATTCAGTCCCTGGGTCGAAAGATCTCCTGGAAAAGGAAATGCCAACCCACTCCAGTATTTTTGCCTGGAAAATCCCATGGACGGTGGAACCTGGCAGGCTATAGTCCATGGGGTCGCAGAGTTGGACACAACTGAGCAACTTCACTTTCACTTTTCATAGTATGAAAGGTAGTTCTGTGGTCTGGATTATATGTTTTTAGGATGAGAAAGAACGTTACTTTAGTTATAGATGATTACAATGCTGATGGTGCTCAGCACTGTTTGCTAGAACCCTAAGAAGTTTTACCAAGTACATACTATCTCTAAAACCATTTTTTGTAGTATTTGAGAATTGCTTATAGTCTTGGATGAAATAATCAATCATATGTCTCAAATTGTAGCTGCATTAAGACTTTAGCACCTTCCTGTTCATCTATTGTCAGATATGCACTGTTCCCCCATACTCATTAGATGGTCCAAGGAACACTCCCTCCCACCCATCCCCAGAGTGGCTAAGAACAATTGAGAATGAAGAGGCCGAGGAATGAGAAATGTCCTGTTCTTCTCCCGTTTATATTACCCTTCTTGTTTTCCTGGGACTTTTTCAGGAAACATCCTGGGAACTCCCATAAATCAGTTACTCATGAATATTAAAGAGAAATCAAAATTAAAACAAGTGACTGTGGGTATAATGACTGTATGTATAAAGCAAATATAGACTGTATGTAGTGAGCAAATGCTTATCAAGGTTTAGACATTGTATTAAAAACTCTGTGAGGATCTAAAGATAAATCAGAAACAGATTCTATAGGAAAACCCAAAGTTTAGGACTTGAAATAATGATTTTCAAAGTTAGCCTTTTATTTTCAACCAAATTCTCTACAGAATATTTTTGTCTTGCACGTGTGTGTCAGTTGCTCAGTTGAATCCAACTCTTTGTAACCCAACAGACTGTAGCCTACCAGGCTTCTCTGTCCGAGTTTTTCAAGCAAGAATCCTGGAATGGGTTGCTATTCTCCTCCCCCAGGAGGCCTTCCTGCCTGGGGATCAGGCCTGTGAGTCTCCTCCTCCTCCCGCCTGCACTGCAGGCAGATCCTTTGCCCAAGAAAGTCTCAGTTTCCTAATACAGAGGAAATTCCATGTATTTCAAATTCAAAATGTACACAAATCATAAATATTTAGAAAACACTCTGAGCAAATGATGCTACATGATCTTCTGATAAATGGAAATACCTTCCACATAAGATCAAATTGTGGGATTGTATTGATAGGGAGAGATATTTACTTTTATTCACCAACCTTGAATCGTGACTTTCACTTGAACAATGGATGGTCGAAATAGCCTAACATCTGTTTAAGCATTGATGGATAAAAATTGCCAGAGAAATGTCCTGGTATTGTCCAAGGTCTTATATCTTATAGCAAAGTGGCTGATCAAGGGGACAAACACTATCAAAAATAACTGAGTTACAACATCTCAGGTCAGATACTGAAATGTGAGTCCTTGTATTTCAGCTCTTTCCCTTGTATTAATTTTTGCATTTTATCTCTCTTGATATATTTTAGAAATCAGATACAAAACCATAATTTAGGGCTCAGTTTCCTCAATTAGCTCTTCTATACTTGCTTTGGGAAGCTCTTTTAAACACTGAAGCATTAAGATCAAAGTTCTGGTCAACAATTTATTATACTTTGATTTTCAGAAAAAAATATCACACAGTGATTAGGCAGCAAATTCTAGGTTGTAACTCTCGGTTCATCAGCCTGAATGTGTACATACATGGGAACAGCACTAAAATTCAGTGCTGTTCAGTCCCCCATAGCTCAGGCAGTAAAGAATCTGCCTGCAATTCAGGAGACCCAGGTTCAATTCCTGGGTCAGGAAAATCTCCTGGAGAGGGAAACGGCAGCCCACACCAGTATTCTTGCCTGGAGAATTCCATGGACAGAAGAGCCTGGCAGGCTATGATGGTCCATGGAGTCACAAGAGTCGGATATGACTTAGTGACTAAATGACCAAATCATAGCAATAAAATTCAAATTTTGTGTTTTGTATGTACAAAATTTTAAAAATATTTGGCCTCCAAATGATTTAGAGAAATCAATGGCACCTTAAAAAAAAGCAACATTTTAAATACACATCGCAATCTCTCAATCCAAGTACAAATTTCCTTTGTGGTCTTCTGGTGGTTCTGACTGGTATCAGATTTTTATCTAAAACCCTTTCTCCTAAGAGACTCACAGAGTTAAAAAACAAACTTATTTGCCAGGGGGAAGGGACAGTTAGGGACTTTGGGAAGGTCATGTACACACTGCTGTATTTAAAATGGATAAGCAATAAGACCTACTGTATAGCACAGCAAACTCTACTTAATGTTATGTGCCAGCCTGGATGGGAAGGAGGGTTTGGGGGAGAATGGCTACATGTATATGTATAGCTGAGTACTTCACTGTTACCTGAAACTACCACAACATATTTAAACTGGCTAAACCCCAACACAAAATTAAAAGTTTCAAGTCTGGGGGAAAAAAAGAAACACTTCTCCTGAAACCAGTTCATCTAATCACCATGTATTAGTTTCCTATTGATGTTACAACAAATTATCAAAAACCTACTGGCTACAAACAAGAAAAGTTGTTTATCTTAACAACTTTTAAGGCTTTTGAGGCTTCCCTGGTGGCTCAGCAGTAAAGAATCTGCCGGCCTATGCAAGATATATGGGTTTGATCCCTGGATCAGGAAGATCTTCTGGAGAAGGAAATGGGTAATCCACTTCTGTATCCTTGCTAGGAAAGTGCACGGACAGAGGAGCCTGGGAGGGCTACCGTCCATGGGGTCGCAGAGTTGGACATGACTTAGTGACTCATCAACACTAACAGCAACACAAGGGGCGTCCCTGGTGCTCCAGTGGTTAAGAGCTCATCTAGCAATGCCAGGGACACTGGTTTGATCCCTGGTCTCAAAAGATCCCGACATGCAGCAAGACAACTGAGTCCATTCTTCACAACTAATGATCCTGTAATCTGGAACCTGCAAGCTGCAACTACTGGGCCCGTGCATCACAACTTCTAAAGCCCATGTGCCCCAGAGCCTGTGCACCACCACAAGAGGAGCCACCACAGTGAGAAGCCAACGCATTGCAACTAGAAAGCAGCCCCTGCTTGCCACAACTAGAGAAAGCCCAGGGTGTTGCAAGGAAGACCAGCATAATATAAAGATTTATTTGTAAATAAATAAATATATTTTTAAAACTTAACAACTTGTTATCTTAACTAAATTTCTTATAGTTTTGGAAGGTTAAAGCCTTAAATGAGTTTGGGGGGCTAAACTTAAGGTGTTATCAGTGCTACGTTCTTTCTGGAGGTTCCAGGAGAGAATTTGTTTCCTTGACTTTTCCATCTAAAGGCTGTCTGCATTTTTGACTCATGCTGCACTCTTCCATCTTCAAAGTTTATCACTTCGGCCTCTATGTTTCAATTATATTGCTCCAAATATGCAGGTCAGGAGGCAACAGTCAGAACTGGACATGGAACAACAGACTGTTTCCAAATAGGAAAAGGAGTACATCAAGGCTGTATATTGTCACCCTGCTTATTTAATTAATATGCAGAGTACGTTACGAGAAACGCTGGGCTGGAAGAAGCACAAGCTGGAATCAAGATTGCCGGGAGAAATATCAATAACCTCAGATATGCAGATGACACCACCCTTATGGCAGAAAGTGAAGAGGAACTAAAAGCCTCTTGATGAAAGTGAAAGAGGAGAGTCAAAAAGTTGGCTTAAAGCTCGACATTCAGAAAACGAAGATCATGGCATCTGGTCCCATCACTTCATGGGAAATAGATGGGGAAACAGTGGAAACAGTGTCAGACTTAATATCTTTGAGCTCCAAAATCACTGCAGATGGTGACTGCAGCCATGAAATTAAAAGACACTTACTCCTTGGAAGAAAAGTTATGAGCAACCTAGATAGCATATTCAAAAGCAGAGACATTACTTTGCTGACTAAGGTCCGTCTAGTCAAGGATATGGTTTTTCCTGTGGTCATGTGTGGCTGTGAGAGTTGGACTGTGAAGAAAGCTGAGTGCCAAAGAATTGATGCTTTTGAACTGTGGTGTTGGAGAAGACTCTTGAGATTCCCTTGGACTGCAAGGAGATCCAACCAGTCCATTCCGAAGGAGATCAGCCCTCGGTGTTCTTTGGAAGGACTGATGCTGAAGCTGAAACTCCAGTACTTTGGCCACGTCATGCGAAGAGTTGACTCATTGGAAAAGACTCTGATGCTGGGAGGGATTGGGGGCAGGAGGAGAAGGGGACGACAGAGGATGAGATGGCTAGATGGCATCACTGACTCGATGGATGTGAGTCTGAGTGAACTCCGGGAGTTGGTGATGGACAGGGAGGCGTGGCAAGCTGCGATTCATGGGGTCGCAAAGAGTCGGACATGACTGAGTGACTGAACTGAACTGAAACTGTATTTGTCTCTTCCAGGAACCTCAAACCATCTCAGCCTAGATACCCATAATGTACACTATCCATGTGAGTTTTTGTTTTTTCCACATAATAGTGTGGTAGTATGAATCTGGGGCCAAACTCTTGGGAATATAGGCTTTGAGAACCAATTCTCAGAGGAGACTTTCTGTTTAAACTCTTTACCCAGAACCAACGTCAGCAACAGCAACAGGCAAAAATCTACATGCTTTCTCCCTCCGGGGGAAAGCAGTTCCAGGTCACTCTCTGAGCATTCAGACAAACTCCCACAAAATTCCAGCCTCAGACTTTGCTTCCTGTCCACCTGCAGATGGAGTTCAGGTGTTAGGGCTTCAATCTTTGCTTAACTCTCTCCATTCTCACTTTCTCCTTGTTTCTAGTCTCCAAAAATTATCCTTAGTTTCCATTCAATTCAGTAGTATACTTAAATTATAATTTTTAAAGTTTTATCCAAGTATTCTTAAAAGTTCTGTACTGAGAAAATTTATCTGAATATTCAGCCTACCTTAGGCAGACTCCCTTAAAATTAAACTTTGATCAAAGGATCTTTTAGACTTTCAAAGGCTCTTACATTCAGAAGTAGAGCAGATATTTTTTAAAAATAAGATACCCACAATTGTACAAAACAGTTTTATTAGAAAAGTCATAAAGTGAAGCAGAATCACCTAAGTCAAGTTAGGTTGTATTTGCTTGGTTTTACCTCTAAGAAAGCTATAAAGATGAAATGAGAGAAAGAGAGGATATTCAAACAATTACAAAATCACTCAACAAGGAATTAAGTTCTAAAATAACTTGTTCAATAGATAAATTGGTCATAAGGTAATCTCATTGTGGATTATATATGGCTGTTCATGAAATGACAGCTGTTCTAGGTCTCTGTTACATCTTTTTTCTTTTAATTTATTAACTTTTATCTTAGTTTATATTTTTAAAATGAATTCATACAATTAAGCTGAGCTGAGTGGCATGTGGGCCTGGCTCACTTTCTATTGAATAAAAGTGTCATTTTCTTCACAAACTACAATAGGCACTTGGGAATCCCCACAGGAGATATCAGTAAAACAACTGAATTGAAATATTTTCCTTTTCTTTGGTTTATACATCTGATAATTATTGCCTAAAAAATAATTCACACTAATCAGCTTGCTTCTATAATATTTAATTTGCTGAAAGCATTGTTAGAAATACATTACTGCCATCAACAGAGACATATTAACATTCACAATAACCAGCATCATAAAACAACTGCCAAGTAGCTATGCTGGTCGATGATTCTGGCGCCTTCTTCTGAAACTACATTTAAGTACTCAATGTTGAAAGATGATTGACCACAAGAGACAATGAAATTTAAAATACATAATGCAATTGAGTCATAAAGCCAAGGTTGCTAATTGGGTAATATTGTGCTTGCCTATGAATTGGCCATCATGAATTTGACTAAGGCACCTTAGGATATTACATGAATTCTTTCACCCATAAAGTATATTTAATTAAATCGGATATTACCTGGCACATTATATATATTATAGTTTGAACAAAACTATTATACCACCACAAAACAGTTTCTTGAATCAATTAACCATCTAGCATAAAATCCATGGACACAAAACAGGGGTTATTACAATAGGAAGCAAATAACTAATTAAAATGCCACAGTTGTGTGCCAATTTTTTTCCTAATGACAATACTAGAGATCTATCATAACTTTCTTGTTTAAAAAGAATTAAAAAATATGTTTCCTCTTACCTACTCTCGCATATCCTGGAGGAGGAAATGGCAACCCACTCCAGTTTTCTTGCCCAGGAAATCCCATGGACAGAGGAACCTGGCAGGCTACAGTCCATAGGGTCACAAAGAGTCAGACACAACTGAGCAACTGAGTATACATGTGCTCAGTTCAGTTCAGTTCATTTCAGTCGCTCAGTCGTGTCCGACTCTTTGCGATCACATGAACTGCAGCACACCAGGTCTCCCTGTCCATCACCAACTCCCGGAGTCCACCCAAACCCGTAACCATTGAGTCGGTGATGCCATCCAACCATCTCATCCTCTGTCGTACCCTTCTCCTCCTGCCCTCAACCTTTCCCAGCATCAGGGTCTTTTCCAATGAGTCAGCTCTTCGTATCAGGTGGCCAAAGTATTGGAGTTTCAGCTTCAACATCAGCCCTTCCAATGAACACCCAGGACTTATCTCCTTTAGGATGGAGATAAACTAAAAATAAATTATTTAAAATTAAATTAAAAATCATTTCTAAATAACAAGGAGAAATTACTTGCTAGTTTAATAGGATATTTTATTCTCTCTGTTCACTCATTAAATATTGGTTTGTACACTAATTTATTCTTTTGTGCCAAAGGAAGTTATGTATTAATACCAACTGTCTATGAACTGGCTATAGATATGGCATTTCCACATTACCAAGCCACTTCTAGGACTGATGCTGAAGCTAAAACTCCAATAGGACTGATGCTGAAGCTGAAACACCAATACTTTGGCCACCTGATGTGAAGAACTGATTCATATGAAAAGATCCTGATGCTGGGAAAGATTGAAGGCAGGAGGAGAAGAGGACAACAGAGGATGAGATGGTTGGATAGCATCACCGACTCAATGGACACGAATTTGAGTAAATTCCGGGAGTTGGTGATGGACAGGGAGGCGTGGCGTGCTGCAGTCCACGGGGTCACAAAGAGTTGGACATGACTGAACTGAACTGAAGCCATTTCTATAGCTACGGTTCAAATGTATATGTACATCCAAATACAGAATACTATTAGTACGAACAAATAGCTTAATGCAAAAGGCAAGGACAGAAAACATAAATCTACTACACTTGAGATCCTTGGGAGCTAAGAATGTGTTTCCTTGGCCACCTTCAGCACAGTGCCTTAGACACAGTGGACATGTAATGCATAAAATGTTACAAATTATGTAATGCTTACTACAGAAGAACAAGTCTCTAAAGTCACCATGTACATGTACATGACTGTGTGTACACGTGTACACAGACACACACTGGCATTTCCATTGTGAAGAGAAGTAAGATTTCCTTTCCTTCAATTTTCTACCCCAGTTTCAGCTAATCTTTCAAAACTAAACCAAAATTGAGAAATATCTCCAAAATTTGTAAAAAAAATTCCATTCCCCCACATCCATCTTCCAACAGGTGCTGAATTCTCTAAGCTATAAATACCCACTAAAATAGACCTAATGCCACAGAAATCTTGATGTGAAAACAAAAGATTAACAGAGCCCATTTCCTAGTGAAGAGACATTCTTATGTTTTCCCAAGGTGGAGCACCTTTGGCTGTTCCATGTTTTACCATGCTGCCTTTTTACTTGGGAAGAGATACACACTGATGCCTGCTTATTTAACTTCTATGCAGAGTACATCATGAGAAATCCTGGGCTGGAAGAAGCACAAGCTGGAATCAAGATTGCTGGGAGAAATATTAATCACCTCAGATATGCAGATGACACCACCCTTATGGCAGAAAGTGAAGAGGAGCTAAAAGCCTCTTGATGAAAGTGAAAGTGGAGAGTGAAAAAGTTGGTTTAAAGCTCAACATTCAGAAAATGAAGATCATGGCATCCGGTCCCGTCACTTCATGGGAGTTAGATGGGCAAACAGTGGAAACAGTGTCAGACTTTATTTTTGGGGCTCCAAAATCACTGCAGATGGTGATTGCAGCCATGAAATTAAAAGATGCTTACTCCTTGGAAGGAAGGTCCATCTAGTCAAGGCTATGGTTTTTCCAGTAGTCATGTATGGATGTGAGAGTTGGACTATAAAGAAAGCTGACCGCTGAAGAATTGATGCTTTTGAACTGTGGTGTGAGAGAGGCTCTTGAGAGTCCCTTGGACTGAAAGTAGATCCAACCAGTCCATCCTAAAGGAGATCAGTCCTGAGCGTTCATCGGAAGGACTGATGGTGAAGCTGAAACTCCAATACTTTGACCACCTGATGCAAAGAGCTGACTCATTGGAAGAGACCCTGATGCTGGGAAAGCCTGAAGGCAGGAGGAGAAGGGAACAACAGAGGATAAGACGGTTGGATGGCATCACCGACTCAATGGACGTGAGTTTGGGTAAACTTGGGGAGTTAGTGATTGACAGGGTGTCCTGGTGTGCTGCGGTTCACGGGGTTGCAAAGAGTCAGACATGACTGAGCTGAACTGACTGACTGACTGACATGCTGATGATCGGAGCCATAGATGTAGGGACAAATTGAAGATAGGTTATTCCTTCCTCACAGAAGATCTACTAGTCACAGAGTTTAGAATGGTGTTGTGAGAATCTACCTTGAAAATGAAAGAACGTTTATTGAACTCTCAATATAATAACTGTTTTTTTCTACCAGTTCCTCAATGGTGACGAACTGAATATCTCTTAAATTCAGTGCTTGTGTCCAAATGACTCATGAGTCTGGAGACAGGAATATCAGTATCTTAAGAACCACTTTTTGAAAGTCTCCCTGAGGCTACCCAAGCGTATTAATAGCCAAGACATGTGCTGGGATATTGTCAAATGAGAATTTAAGGTGAAAAGGATCTTATTTATCTTACCTAAAAAATGATTTTAGAAGGCCAGCATTTAGTTTCATTTATTGACTTTTTGAACTTTCTAACAGCTGGTAGACTTCTGCCTAGTTTCGTAATCTTCTGCTTTTCAAACACTATATTTTTATAAGACTATTATTTCTCTGAGCTGAGATTGGAAAATCTTTTATTGAGAGGCATTTTCTGTTGCCTACAACTTGGTAAAAAGATAGTTACTCTTGTTGTTGAAATTTTGTACCATTATGGTGTTTGAAGAAATATTGATTAATACAGCCATATTTTAAAACTGCTTACTTAAGGATCAACTACCAACATTTCTTTAGGTTGCACTCTCATAGCAAGATGCACTAAGGAATGGAGTGGTCTTTGCTTCTACTTCCCTATCTTTCATCCACTTAAAAAAAATCTCTTCTACTTAAAAAAATTTTTTAAATCTTTTTTTACTTAAAAAAAAAATCTTAAATTCTTACATTTAGAGACCCAAAGCAATCTGAAACCACAACCACTAGAACAATACAATTACAGAAAAATGACAAGAAATATTAAGTAGGTCATCAATATATTTCAAGCACACTTATTTCCCTGTGATTAACAAATACATAAGTGAACTACACATGTGTAAGCTGGGAAACTGAGATGGGTTATTCTTGTGTATAAAGTCTCTGGAAATATCAATCACTATTATTGTCAGTCTTCAAGTGATTTAATTCTCATAATTTTCAAAGAAAACAATTTTAATTTCTACCACTGAAAAAGATGTTGGGCATAGTATATTTGCATGGAAAAATACTGTCAAATTAATAGTAAGGTATGAACCTTAATCTTATAATTTTTTTAGACTGATGCACTGTACTAACTGAAATAGCTGTCATCCACTACTAAGTGACTCATGTCATTCTCTGTATCAGAGAATTCATATCCTTTTCTAAAATGACCTGGAAATTAACAATGCCACCATGTTCTTGATCTTTCTATATGCTCTCTCAACGATCTCACTTTGAGAAGCTATTTCCTCACTGTCTGGGTTATCCTTTGCTGTACAACAAACTACCACAAAACTTAATGGATTGAAACAATTCTGTGCTGATTTTGCTTAAGCTTACCCATGTGGGTGCTTCAGATCAGACAGTCTGGAAGGTCCAAGATGACTGTATTCACATATCTGATACTTGGTTCTAGATATTACCTGGGAAGCCTCAGTTCACGAAATGGCTTCTCATCTTCCTGCAAGCCAAAATTGCTTCACATGTAGGTCTCAGGGTAGCATTCCAGGAATGCAAAGGCAGAAATTGCAAATCCTCTAGAGTCCTAGCCCCTGGAATTCACACATTGCTTCTGACACATTCTATCAGTCAAACAAACCACATGCTCAGTCCAGACTCAAGGTATAGGAAAGATTTCACTTCTGTAAGGAAAGAACAGCAAAGTCACATTGCAAAGGGGCCAGGTACAGAAATTAGAGGTATTTGTGGCCATTAAACAATCTAGCACACCTGGTTACCAGTTCAGAACTGGCCAGCTTCTCAGTTCATAGGGAAGATGGACATCTCATTCCTGGTATTTGAAATAGCAAATGTCTGATGTCTCTGTGTGTCAAGCATTTGAACTGAGTGCAACACTAGGAATATTAAACATTCCACACAATTTTCAACAAGAAAGAAACAGTACTTTAGAACTATGGTAAATACTTTTTTCCTGATCAAACCAAGAACTGATGTCATCAGCCTCATGTCTGATGCTCCAATCTAACATTTCCTGTTATATGACAACCAGCTTGGTGTCTTATAAGAAAGATCACTGGCTCAGAACTCAGCAAGTGTTCACCATGGGCCTACTGGGTCACCATTACTAAACTGTGCTTTAAATAATCTTTCGAACAGGTATTATGTTCACAGAATTGTGACATAGGCCTTGGATGGAAAATATAGGTAAGGGCATACAGAAATGGTAGAGATCTGTCCTGGGTACATTGAAAGAACAGAGGAATCTCATCCATCCTAATCTAGGAGACAACAGAAATAATGATTTGACATTTAAAGACATATCCTCTTTCTCTATAATCACCCTTTTTACTATATTTTTCAAGTATCAGATTATGTCCTAGAGATACTACAGTTAAAAGCATACATCTTTTTCAAAGCAATTTAAATAGTGAAGGTTGGGTAAAATTCAGATCCACTTTGTTATTTAAACTCCAGTGACAACATCTACATTTTATAGCCTAGTAAGCTTTCACAAGCTGTGCCTTGATGTATGTAAAGATAAATAAACAACAGAATCAATAGTATTTCAAAGATCTCTATTATTTGGCTATAAATTAATACTAGTCATTAATACTTGTCTACAAACTGTGAATATATATTTTAATTATATCTCATTATGGCAAACACCTACAAAATATAGCTTCTTGATCCTTTCCTTCAGGGTAAAGAATCTCCATATTACAGAGAGGTTCATTTCCTACATATATGCATATGCCTTTGTGCACTGAATATGGAAACTTTCATTCAATTTTAAATGTTTCCCTTGGACAATGATCAATTTTTTTGTGAGTGGCATTTTATCTTTTAATTTAACTGCCTGAAACAGACCAGCTGCAGAGTGGGAAGTGTGTTGACATTTATCTGAAGTCTTATCTTTATTAAATCACTTGTGTTATTATACTACATAAACAACTTAATAAACAGAACAAATACTTATCTAACTGGACTCAGTAATTCTATTGAACCAGCCAATTTACTCTTAATTTTCTGAAAAAGATAAAACCTCCTGTATCAGTTGAGTCACCAGGGAAATTAAGTCTTCAGTAATCAAATCTGTTACCAAATCTGAAGTACCACCCCAAGAGTACCTAGAGGGCTTTGATTCTTTCTTTCCTATTGACACCCAGTGGAACTTCTAGTGACCTTTCTCCTCATTCCACTTTACAAATGTAAACAGGTAGGAAATTTTCTTTTTCTACCTTCCCCCAATACCCCAGTAACTTTCAGTTGTCCTTTGCCATACTAGCCATTAACAAGAGATTATTGAGTTTTCTTCAAATATTCACACTCAAATTTGTATTAAAAGAATAATGAGACAGGGTCTTCACAAAAAGAAGTCAAATGGAAGGATTTAAATCTGTGCTGTCAAATATGGTAGCTACTGGCTGCAAAAAAATTTAAGTTAACTTAAGATTTAAACTAATTAAAATTACACACATTTAAAATTCTGCTTGTATGTAACACTAGCCACATCTCAAATTCTCAGTAGCCATATGTGGCTAATGGGTCCCTGATTAGACATGATGGAGACAGAACATTTTCATCATTGCAGGACGTTCTATAAAACAATGCTGCTGCTAAGTCGCTTCAGTCGTGTCCGACTCTGTGCAACCCCATAGACGGCAGCCCACCAGGCTCCCCCATCCCTGGGATTCTCCAGGCAAGAACACTGGAGTGAGTTGCCATTTCCTTCTCCAATGCATGAAAGTGAAAAATGAAAGTGAAGTCACTGAGTCATGTCCAACTCTCAGCGACCCCATGGACTGCAGCCTACCAGGCTCCTTTATCCATGGGAGTTTCCAGGCAACAGTACTGCAGTGGGGTGCCATTGCCTTCTCTGCTACTAACCTAAATAACACAGAAAATTATTATTAGTCTAGTCTAAACAGCTCCATTTTTTTAATTGTAAGGGTATTATTTCTAATTGTATTTTAAAATAACTTTATTGTATTTTTTTAAGTAAAAAAGTATGCTGAAGCATCCTTTGTTTCTTTCCTCAACACAATTCCCTTCATCCCCAAAGGGAACCACCATCCTGAAGTTACTGAGCATATTTTCCACATGCTTTTTAAATATATTTTTCCTAAATGAGAATATAGTAGCATTTTACAATTTTATGTTAATAACAACAAATATTTCACTCAAAACTTTAATTAAAATTATGTTTGTATGTTAATAGCTTGTTTGGTATTCCTTTGCAGTTAAGTTTCAGATAACTTTTTATGCCATTGAATGAATATGCCCTATTATTCAGTCATATTTCACCTTATATGTATTTTAAAAATATTTCTCTTCTCAGAAATAACCACCAATTAGGTGATCTGTATAGAAAAAGATAATGGAATAAAAATTACCATTTCATTTGACAAGTATATTCTCCTATCTTATTCCTCAGAGTCAAATAAATCCCCTCTACCAAATAAAGGACTGGGTAGTCAGGGGCTATTAAACATAAAAGCTTCTGTGCTTCTTTTCCCTAAATACTGTTTATTTAAAAGAAAGAAAACAATTGCAGAGATTAAAGTATAAGATAATTTAAACTTTCAATGAAAAGAAAGAATTGATAATATTATCTTTTCATTGTTTTAAATACTTCTTACACTTATTTTTGACCTGTTAGAGGACAGGAATATAGGCTTAAGAAAAAATCATCCTGTAATCAGTGTGATCCAACTCACCCTTTTGGGGAACAAAAAAAAGCCACATATTTCTTTTCAGTATTCAAGTTAGTCACTTGAGTTCTTGTAGTATTCAGGTTAGACTCTGTCACCTCCCTGTGATTCACAACAATTAGGTGAACTTGCTTAGTTTGAAGATGGAAGAGCTGTCTCCAGTTGTCTCTCAGAGAGAGCTGGAGAATATGCCAAGCCCACTTTAAGTCCTTGTTCATCTCCTCATGGCTTCTCTCACCAATATTTGGCAGTCATATTGAAAACAGGCCATCCATATAATCAGAGGTTGTCTGTTGTGAATTCCTCTGTGCTCAATTCATGTGACAAAACTGAGGCTCAGAAAAATTAAGAAACTGGCAAAAATTGTGCAGCTTGGAAGTAATAAACATTACATTCAAATCCATAAAAACTAGATTCTAGTTCCAGTTTTGAAAAAACTAGCTATGTGAACCTAGCAACAGCTCTTTCCAATATTTTATTTAAAAAAATTTTATCACCCTGAGTCTCCACTGTCTCAGCTATACAATAGAAGGATTAAATTAGATGTTCTCTAAGGCATCTTCCAAGGCTAAAATTGTGTGAGTCTAAATGACAAAATCATTAACAAGCATTGATTAAGATACATCAGTTATAAGCAGGTCTCCACCAGGGACAGAAATAGAAAAATCCCTATTCTTGAGCATCCAATAATCTAAAATAAATACCAATTTCACAAATACAGAAGATGAAATAGAGACAAGAAATATATATATATATATAATATACCTTTAAAACCTAATGAATGCTGAACATATAAATAAATATTGAGAAATATGAATTATAATTCTTTCAATAACATTAATAAATTGCCTTAAAATTTTTTTTTTTATTGAAGGACAATTGCTTTACAGAATTTCCTTGTTTGCTGTCAAACCTCAACCTGAATCAGCCATAGGTATACATATATCTCCTCCCTTTTGAACTCCCCTCCCATCTCCATCCCCATCTCACCCCTCTAGGTTGATACAGAATCCCTGTTTGAGCTTCTTGGCCATACAGTAAATTCCCATTGGCTACCTATTTTACATATGGTGATATAAGTTTCCATGTTACTCTCTCCATACATCTCCCCCTCTCCTTCCCTCTCCCCACGTCCACAAGCCTATTCTCTAAGTCCGTTTCCCCACTGTTGACCTGTAAGTAAATTCTTCAGTAGCATTTTTCTAGATTCCATATATATGTGTTAGAATATGCTATTTATCTTTCTCTTTCTGCCTTACTTCACTCTGTATAATAGGTTCTAGGTTCATCCACCTCATCAGAATTGACTCAAAGATGTTCCTTTTCATGGCTGACTAATATTCCATTGTGTATATGTACAACAACTTCTTATCCATTCATCTATCAATGGACATCTAGGTTGCTTCCATGTTCTAGCTAATGTAAGTAGTGCTGCAGTGAACAATGGGATACATGTATATTTTTCAATTTTGGTTTCCTCAGGGTATATGCCTAGGAGTGGAATTGCTGGGTCATATGTTAGTTTTATTCCTAGTTTTTTTTAAGGAATCTCCATACTGTCTTCCATAGTAGCTGTATCAATTTAGAGTCCCACCAACAGTGCAAGAGCATTCTCTTTTCTCCACATCCTCTCCAGCATTTATTGTTTGTAGACTTTTTGATGATGGCCATTCTGACTGGTGTGAGATGATATCTCATTGTAGTTTTGATTTGCATTTCTCTAATAGTGAGCGATGTTGAGCATCTTTTCATGTGTTTTATAGCCATCTGTATGTCTTCTTTGGAGAAATGTCTGTTTAGGTCTTTTGTCTGTTTAGGTCTTTTTGATTGGGTTATTTGTTTTTCTGTTATTGAGTTATATGAGCTGCTTGTATATTTTGGGAATTAATCCTTTGTCAGTTGTTTCATTTGCTATTATTTTCTCCCACTCTGAGGGTTGTCTTTTCACTTTGCCTATAGTTTCCTTTGCTGTGCAAAAGCTTTAAAGTATAATCAGGTCCCACTTGTTTACTTTGGTTTTTATTTCCATTACTATAGGAGGTGGGTTATAGAGGATCTTGCTTTGATTTATGTCATCGAGGGTCCTGCCTGTTTTCCTCTAAGAGTTTTATAGTTTCTGGCTTACATTTAGGTCATTAATCCACTTTGAGTTTATCTTTGTTTATGGTGTGAGGAAGTGCTCTAATGTCATTCTTTTACATGTAGCTGTCCAGTTTTCCTAGCACCATTTACTGAAGAGGTGGTCTCTGCCCCATTGTATATTCTTGCTTTCTTTGTCAAAAATAAGGTACCCATAGGTGCATGGGTTTATTTCTTGGCTTTCTATCTTGTTCCACTGGTCTGTGTTTCTGTTTTTGTGCCAATACCATACTGTCTTGATGACTGTAGCTTTGTAGTGTAATCTGAAGTCAGGAAAATTGACTCTTTGGCTCCATTCTTCTTTCTCAACACTGCTTTGGCTATTTGGGGTCTTTTGTGTTTCCATATGAATTGTGAAATATTTTGTTCTAGTTCTGTGAAAAATGTCATTGGTAATTTGATAGGGATTGCACTGGCACCCCACTCCAGTACTCTTGGCTGGAAACTCCCATGGAGGGAGGAGCCTGGTAGGCCACAGTCCACGAGGTCGTGAAGAGTCGGACATGACTGAGTGACTTTATTTTCACTTTTCACTTTCATTATTGGAGAAGAAAATGGCAACCCACTCCAGTGTTCTTGCCTGGAGAATCCCAGGGACGGGGGAGCCTGGTGGGCTGCCGTCTATGGGGTCGCACAGAGTTGGACACGACTGAAGTGACTTAGCAGCAGCAGCAGCACTGAATCTGTAGACTGCACATGGTAGCAGTCATTTTCACAATACTGATTTTTCCTACCCAGAAACACAGAATATCTCTCCATCTGCTTATGTTGTCTTTGAGTTCTTTCATTAGTGTCTTACAATTTTCTGTGTACAGTTTCTTTTTGTTGCAATGGTGAATGGGATTGATTCCTTAGTTTCTCTTTCTGACATTTCATGGTTAGTATATAGAAATGCAAGTGATTTCTATGTATTGTTTTTGTATCCTGCAACTTTGCTAAATTCACTGATTAGCTCTAGTAATTTTCTGATACTATCTTTAGGGTTTTCTACGTACAGTATCATGTCATCTGCAGTGAGAGCTTTACTTCTTTTCCTATCTAGATTCTTTTTCCTCTCTTATTGCTGTAGCTGGGACTGCCAAAACTGTTGAATAATAGTGATGAAAGTGGACACCCTTGCCTTGTTCCTGCTCTTAGGGTGAATGCTTTCAGTTTTTCACCATTGAGAATGTTCGCCATAGGCTTACCATATATGGCCTTTACTATGTTGAGGTGGGTTCCTTCTGTGCCCATTTTTTGAAGAGTTTTAATCATAAATGGTGCTAAATTTTGTCAAAAGCTTTTTCTGTATCTATTGAGATTATCATATTGTTTTTATCTTTCAATTTGTTGATTTGGTGTATCACATTGATTAATTTGCATATATTGAATAATCCTTGCATCCCTGGAATAAACCCAACTTGATTTTGATGTATGAGCTTTTTGATGTGTCACTGAATTCTGTTTGCTAAAATTTTCTTGAGAGTCCCTCGGACTGCAAGGAGATCCAACCAGTCCATCCTAAAGGAAATCAGTCTTGAATATCCATTGGAAGGACTGATGCTGAAGCTGAAACTCCAATGCTTTGGCCACCTGATGCGAAGAACTGACTCATTTGAAAAGACCCTGATGCTGGGAAAGACTGAAGGTGGGAGAAGGGGATGACAGAGGATGAGATGGTTGAATGGCATCACTGACAATGGACATGAGTTTGAGTAAGCTTGGGAAGTTGGTGATAGACAGGGAAGCCTGATGTACTGCAGTCCATGGGGTCACAAAGAGTTGGATATGGCTGAGTGACTGAACTGAACTGAAAATTTTGTTGAGGATTTTTGCATCTGTGTTCATCAGTGATATTGCCTGTAGTTTTGTTTTTGTGTGTTGTCTTTGTCTGGTTTTAGTATCAGGGTGATGGTGGCCTCGTAGAATGAGTTTGGAAGTGTTCCTTCCTCTAAGGATAGGCATTAGCTCTTCTCTAAATGTTTGATAGAATTCTCCTGTGAAGCCATCTGGTCCTGGGCTTTTGGTTTTGGGGGAGATTTTTTATCACAGCTTCAATTTCAGTGCTTGTAATGGTTGTTCATAATTTCTATTGCTTCCTGGTTGAGTCTTGGAAGATTGAACTTTTCTAAGAATCTGTCCATTTCTTCCAGGTTATCCATTTTATTGCCATATAGTTGTTCATAATAGTCTCTTATAATCCTTTGTATTTCTGCATTGTCTGTTGTAACCTCTCCCTTTTCATTTCTAATTTTGTTGATTTGATTTTTTTCTTTTTTTCTTGATAAGTCTGGACAAAGGTTTGTCAACTTTGTTTATCTTCTCAAAGAATCAGCTTTTAGTTTTATTTATCTTTACTATTGTTTCTTTCATTGCTTTTTCATTCATTTCTGCTTGGATCTTTATGATTTCTTTCCTTCTACTAATTTTGGGGGTTTATTGTTCTTCTTTGAGCTGTTTTATATGTAAAGTTAGGTCGTCTATTCTGTTTTTCTTGATTTTTGAGCTAAGATTGTATTGCTATAAACTTTCCTCTTAGAATGGCATTCACTTGCATCCCATAGGTTTTGAGTTGTCATGTTTTCATTGTCATTTGTCTCTAAAAATTTTTTTTATTTCCCTCTTGATTTCTTCAGTAAACTGTTTGTTATTTAGAAACGTGTTGTTTAATCTCCATGTGTTCATGTTTCTTACAGCTGTTTTATCTTGTAATTGATATCTAGTCTCATAGCATTGGGGTCAGAGAAGATGCTTGATATGATTTCAACTTTCTTAAATTTACTGAGGTTTGATTTGTGACACAAGATGTGGTCTGTCCTGGAGAATGTTCCATGTTCACTTGAGAAGAAGATGTATCTTGCATTTGGATGGAATGTCCTGAAGATATCAATGAGCTCCATCTCATCTAATGTATCATTTAAGAGTTGGGTTTCCTTATCAATTTTCTGTTTTGATGATCTGTCCATTGGTGTGAGTGGGGTGTTAGTCTCCTACTATTCTTGTGTTACTGTCAGTTTCTTTTTTTATGTCTATTAGTGTTTGCCATGTGTATTGAGGTGTTCCTATGTTGGGTGCATAGATATTTACAATTGTTATATCTTCCTTTGGATTGATCCCTTGATCATTATGTAGTGTCCTTCCTTTCCTCTTATAATCCTCTTTATTTAAAGGTCTGTTTTGTTTGATATATGAGGGTTGCTACTCAAGCTTTCTTTTCCTTCCCATTTGCATGGAATATATTTTTGTATCCTTTCACTTTCAGTCTATATGTGTCTTTAGATCTGAAGTGGGTTTCCTGTAGACAGTATATATATGGGTCTTGTTTTTGTTGTTGTTTTTTTTTTTTAATCCATTCAGCCAGTCTGTGCCTTTTGGTGGAGCATTTTATCCATTTACATTTAAAGTAATTATTGAGATATATGTTCCTATTGCCATTTTCTTAATTGTTTGCTGTTGATTTTGTAGATCTTTTTCCTTTTCTTGTATTTCTTGAGTATATAAGTCCCTTTAACATTTGTTGTAAAGCTGGTTTGGTGGTACTGAATTTTCCTAACTTTCGCTTGTCTGAAAAGTTTTTCATTTCTCCATCAATTTTGAATGAGATCCTTGTCGGTACAGTAATCTTGGTTGTAGATTTTTGCCTTTCAGTACTTTAAATATATCCTGCCATTCCCTTCTGGCCTGCCAAGTTTCTGCTGAAAGATCAACTGTTAAATGTATGGGGTTTCCCTTGTACGTTACTTGCTACTTTTCCCTTGCTGCTTTTAATATCCTTTCTGTTTAGTCTTTGTTAGTTTGATTAGTATGTGTTTTGGCTTGTTTATCCTTGGGTTAACCCTGTATGGAACTCTTAGAGTTGATTGACTATTTCCTTTTCCACGCTGGGGAAATTTTCAATTATAATCTCTTCAAAAAATTTCTCAGACTCTTTCTTTTCCTCTTCTTCTTCTGGGACTCCTATAATTTGAATATTGGTGTGTCTGATATCCCAGAGGTCTCTGAGACTATCCTCAGTTCTTTCCATTCTTTTTACTTTATTCTGATCTTCAAAAGTTATTTCCACCATTTTATCTTCTGGATTACTGACTCTTTCTTCTGCTTCAGATATTCTGCTACTGCTTCCTTCCAGAGCATTTTTAATTTTAGTAATTGTGTTGTTTGTCTCTGTATGTTTATTCTTTAATTCTTCTAGGTCTTTGTTAATTGATTCTTGCATTTTCTCTATTTTGTTTTCAAGGTTTTTTGATCTTTACTATCATTATTCTAAATTCTTTTTCAGGTAGTTTGCTTATTTCCTCTTCATTTATTTGGACTTCTGTGTTTCTAATTTGTTCCTTCATTTGTGTAATATTTCTCTGCCTTTTCATTATATATATATATATATATATATATATATATATATATATACACACACACATACATATATTTAAACTTATTGTGTTTGAGGTCTCCTTTTCCCAGGTTTCAAGGTTGAATTTTTTCTTCCTTTAGGTTTCTACCCTCTTAAAGTTGGTCCAGTGGTTTGTGTAAGCTTTGTATAATGTGAGATTTGTGCTGAGTTTTTTCGTTTGTTTGTTTTTCCTCTGATGGGCAAGGCTGAGTGAGGTGGTAATCCTGTCTGCTGATGAATGGGTTTGTATTTTTGTTTTGTTTGTTGTTTAGATGAAGCATCCTGCACAAGGTGCTACTGGTGGTTGGGTGATGCAGGGTCTTGTATTCAAGTGGTTTCCTTAGTGTGAGTTCTCATTGTCTGATACTCCCCAGGGTCACTGAGAGGAGAAGGAAATGGCAACCCACTCCAGTAATCTTGCCTAGATGATCTTGTGGACAGAAGAGCCTGGTGAGCTGCTGTTCATGGGGTCACTAAGAGTCGGCTACAACTGAGCAACTTCACTTTCACTTTTCACATTCACGCATTGGAGAAGGAAATGGCAACCCACTCCAGTGTTCTTGCCTGGAGAATCCCAGGGACAGCAGAGTGTGGTGGGCTGCCATCTATGGGGTCGCACAGAGTCGGACACGACTGAAGTGACTTAGCAGCAGCAGCAGCAGGGTTAGTTCTGTGGTAGTCTAGGGTCTTGGAGTCACTGTTCCCACTCCAAAGGTTCAGGGCTTGATCTCTGGTCAGGAACAAAGATTCCACATGTGGTTTTTTATGTCATTAAGTGAGATTAAAACAAATACCCAAAAACAAGAAACCAGAGATGAACTTCAGACAAATGGCAGTTACAAAATCAGGCAAATAAAAATTAAAATAATGGAATATACACATATACACATACACCCATAAGCAAAGTCAAAACAGTCCAACTAAAATAAAGTATTGAGGGTTGATCTGGCAAACAAAGGAAACAGAAAATTATATCTATCAGTTAAGAACAAAACTAAAGCACAAAGTGGAAAACAAAACTAAAGCAAGGTGCCAAATGGGGAATAAGATAATGAAAATAAATGAACAAATATGTTGAGAGGAAAGAAAAGAAAGAAAGAATATATATGCAAAGTTAAACAGATGTAGATAAAGATTTCTATACATTAAAGGTTAACTGTAAGGGAAAAAGAACAATAGGAAAGCAAACAAGGGGATAAATGTAGAAAAAAATAATAATAGTTTTAAAAATTAAAACTAAAACAGTAAAGAAAGAAAGAAAAAAAAAAAGGAAAACTCCATAGATCTGCAAAAGCCCAACATGGAGGCAGAGGTTTATAACAATAAAAAATGTGACTGAGGGAAAAAAAAAGCTCTAAAGTTTAATTAGATTTCATAGTGCCAATAAAATTGACAACTACAACAGAGGGGGAAAACGGTGTGTGTGTGTGTGGGGGGGTGGCGGAATCCAAAAGAATCTAGAGAATAAGTCAAAACATAAAAATAATAAATGTTTTTCTTGAGGCACTGCTGTCAGAGTCCCTTCCCTGGCTGGGAGTCAGTCCACCTCATCTCCCTAGGATGCCCTCCAACACTGTGCTGATCTCTGAATCTGCTGTGGGGGCAGCTCAGATTCTAATCTGAGCTAATCTAATCTACTCCTGTGTGTCCTTGACTCCAATGTCCACAGTTATCACTAGTACATTTTCTTTCGTGGGAGCTCTCAATGACCTTTTATATATTCCACAGACAATATATAAAACTGAGTCTGCCTAGTTGATCATGTGGATTTAATCTTCACCTTGTACACCTGGTGGGAAGGTTTTGAGTTTTCTTCCTTAGTCACACTGACGGTTTCAATTGTGGTTTTATTTCCATCTCTGCATGTGGGTCGTTCACTGGGGATTGCTCCTGAGGCTGCCTGGAGCACTTGGGTCTCACCCCATGAACTGCAGCACGCCAGGCCTCCCTGCTCATCACCATCTCCCGGAGATCACTCAGACTCACGTCCATCGAGTCCGTGATGCCATCCAGCCATCTCATCCTCTGTCGTCCCCTTATCCTCCTGCCCCTAATCCCTCCCAGCATCAGAGTCTTTTCCAATGAGTCAACTCTTCTCATGAGGTGGCCAAAGTACTGGAGTTCCAGCTTTAGCATCATTCCTTCCAAAGAAATCCCAGGGTTGATCTTCAGAATGGACTGGCTGGATTTTCTTGCAGTCCAAGGGACTCAAGAGTCTTCTCCAACTCCACAGTTCAAAACCATCAATTCGTTGGTGCTCTGCCTTCTTCACAGTCCAACTCTCACATCCATACATGACCACAGGAAAAACTATAGCCTTGACTAGACGGACCTTAGTCGGCAAAGTAATGTCTCTGCTTTTGAATATACTATCTAGGTTGCTCATAACTTTTCTTCCAAGGAGTAAGCGTCTTTTAATTTCATGGCTGCAATCACCATCTGCAGTGATTTTGGAGCCCAAAAAATAAAGTCTGACACTGTTTCCCCATCTACTTCCCATGAAGTGATGGGACTGGATGCCATGATCTTCGTTTTCTGAATGTTGAGCTTTAAGCCAACTTTTTCACTCTCCACTTTCACTTTTATCAAGAGGCTTTTGAGTTCCTCTTCACTTTCTGCCATAAGGGTGGTGTCATCTGCATATCTGAGGTTATTGATATTTCTCCCAGCAATCTTGATTCCAGCTTGTGTTTCTTCCAGTCCAGCGTTTCTCACGATGTGCTCTGCCCAGAAGTTAAATAAGCAGGGTGACAATATACAGCCTTGACGTACTCCTTTTCCTATGTAGAACCAGTCTGTTGTTCCATGTCCAGTTCTAACTGTTGCTTCCTGACCTGCATACAGATTTCTCAAGAGGCAGGTCAGGTGGTCTGTATTCCCATCTCTCTCAGAATTTTCCACAGTGTATTGTAATCCACGCAGTCAAAGTCTTTGGCATAGTCAACAAAGCAGAAATAGATGTTTTTCTGGAACTCTCTTGCTTTTTCCATGATCCAGTGGATGTTGGCAATTTGGTCTCTGATCCCTCTGCCTTTTCTAATACCAGCTTGAACATCAGGGAGTTTACGGTTCACGTATTGCTGAAGTCTGGCTTGGAGAGTTTTGAGCATTACTTCACTATCATGTGAGATGAGTGCAATTGTGCGGTAGTTTGAGCATTGTTTGGCATTGCCTTTCTTTGGGATTGGAATGAAAACTGACCTTTTCCAGTCCTGTGGCCACTGCTGAGTTTTCCAAATTTGCTGGCATATTGAGTGCAGCACTTTCACAGCATCATCTTACATGATTTGATTCTCTTTGAACGCATCAAGTCATCTCCAGGGCTTCCCAGGTGGCACTAGTGGTAAAGAACCTGCCTGCCAATGTAGGAGACATAAGAGACACTGGTTCCATCCCTGGGTGGGAAAGATCTCCTGAAGGAGGGCATGGCAACCCACTCTAGTATTCTTACCTGGAGAATCCCATGGACAGAGGAGCCTGGTGGGCTATAGTTTATAGGGTTGCAAAGAGTTGGACATGACTGAAGTGACTTAGCACATACGGGTAAATCATGAGAGAAAAAAGGAATTCTTTCACTACTTTTGAAAGTACACAGCAGTACCACACAAGCATTGAACATATAAAAAATTCTGGTTGTGTTACTTTGATTCCAACTATATACAAAAAAATGTCTGTGTAAGAAACCTGAACCAGAAAATTTGGCGCAATTTTAAGTAGATAATTAGTAAGACTATTAGAACCATCTGAATGTGACTACACACACACACACACACACACACACACACACACACAAAACAACTCTAGAATGGAAATTTTAAGTGTCACTAATTATTACCAAATAAAGTTTAAGAAATGATGTCCATAAAGCAGTTCAAGAAATCTTGAAGGAGAATTAAGATATGAGTGATAGAAGTCCTTTGTCTTGATTCTTACCAAAAAAAAAGCTCTAGCTATTATTATAGCGATAGGCATAAGAAGACAGACTAACTTACTTCCATCATAATTAAATATGTGTGTACAGGGGTCATCAGACCTCAGCTGGAAGTATGGAATCCCAGTGCTAGACTGTCTCAGTGATCTCAGGCAAATCATTTTCTGAGTCTCAATTTCTTCAACTGTAAAATTGGGATAATAACTTTTCCTGGGATTATTGTGAGGATCAAAGGAGCCATCTGTAAGTGCTGTGGGTTGAACTTCGTTTTTCCCACAAATATGTGGCAAATATGTGGAAGCCCTAACTCCCAGAACCTGTGAATGTTACCTAATTTAGAAAAATAGAGTCTTTGCAAATACAATAAAAATTTTAAGATGAGGCTATATGAATTAGGGTGAGTTTTAATCAAATTTAATTGGTTTCTTTATAAGAAGAAAAGGTACAGAGAGAAGAGTGCCATGTAAAGACAGAAGCAGAGATTGGAGTTATGCTGCCACAAGCTAAAATGCTTGAAGCTACCAGAAGCTGGAAGAGGCAAGAAAGGATCTTCCCTTAGATGCTTTGGAAGGAACTTGGCCCTACCAATAACTTGATTTTAGACTTCTGGTCTCTAAACTGTAAAAATGAATTAATTAATTTTAGTTAAATAAATACAAATTTTAAAATATTTGTTGTGGTATTTGGTTACAGCAGACCTAGGAAACCAAACAAGGTTTTAACATAATGCTTTGCACAGAGTAAGGGCTCAATAAATTATTATTATTTCTCAAGAGTGATATGTATTTTGTTTTATACAAGGAGGGATAAATCATACATTTTGTTATGAATTATAGCATAAGCCTCAGGGCCTTTCTTTAGCAAAGACCACTTTAGAGGCCCTATATTATGTCTCACTTTCTATTGCTAAAATTGTATAAGTTTCAGTCCCCACAACACCATAATCCACTCTTGCCTCTGAAAAGAGTTTGAAGTTTCCAGCTTTGAGTCTTGCTGTGTTTCCAGTAAAAGCCTGGGCATGCTGCCTCAGCTCTCCTTTCAAGGCCTATTGACTCCTGCAGCCTTAGCCTGGCCCTTGCTCTCTCTCATGAAGTAGCTCTTTAATCATTTACCTCCCTACTTGGTGTCCTTGCCTCTGAGTTTCATGAACCTGCTTCACTGATTTCCATGAAAAGAAAAGTAAAATGACCCAACGAGAAGTTACCTTCTAAGCTTCCAGGGCTCTTAAGAGCTTTCTCATACCATTGAGGAAGTTCTACTTTTGTGTTGTTGCATAGTATCAATGTAAAAAGGGGAAAATATCAATAACCTCAGATACGCAGATGACACCACCCTTATGGCACAAAGAGAAGAGGAACTGAAGAGCCTCTTGATGAAAGTGAAAGAGGAGCGTAAAAAAGCTAGCTTGAAACTCAACATTCAAGAAAGTAAGATCATGGCATCTGGTCCTATCACTTCATGGCAAATAAATGGGGAAACAGTGAGAAATATTATTTTCTTGGGCTCCAAAATAACTGCAGATGCTGACTGCAGCCATGAAATCAAAAAATGCTTGCTCCTTGGAAGAAAATCTATGACCAACCTAGACAGCATATTAAAAAGCAGAGACATTTCTTTGCCAACAAAGCTCCATCTAGTCAAAGCTATGGTTTTTCCAGTGGTCATGTATGGATGTGAGAGTTGGACTATAAAGAAAGCTGAGGGCCAAAGAATTGATGCTTTTGAACTGTGGTGTTGGAGAAGACTCTTGAGAGTCCCTTGGACTGCAAGGAGATCCAACCAGTCCATCCTAAACGTAATCAGTCCTAAATATTCATTGGAAAGACTGATGTTGAAGGTGAAACTCCAATACTTTGGCCACTTGATGCAAAGAATAGACTCATTGGAAAAGATCCTGATGCTGGGAAAAATTGAAGGAAGGAGGAGAAGGGGATGACAGAGGATGAGATGGTTGGATGGCATCACTGACTCAATGGACAGGAGTTTCAGCAAGCTCTGGGAGTTGGTGACGGACAGGGAAGCCTGGCGTGCTGCAGTCCATGGTGTTGCAAAGAGTCAGACATGACTGAGTGATTGAACTGATAGTGTCAATTAAAAGGGCTGTGGAATTCCTTCTGGCCCAAAACCCAATCCAGGGAATCTGTTTCTAGCTAATTTTCAAATCCTCACAACTGCCATGTCCCCCTACCCTCAAATAACCAGCACCATCTGACAAGAAATTGGATTTCTATAGTTGTGTGGAAAAGCCAAATATCTGCTTCTGGTTGCAAGTATTCAGCTTAAACAAACTGAAATATATCTTGCTCCCCACACTTCAGAGTATGCTTAGACAAGTTTAAATGTAGAAAATCCTTCAGCACTAAGCAAATGTATAAACATTCTTCAGATTATTAAAATTACACACAGTCTCCTCTCAAGGGATTATTGTTTTGTAAAGAGCAGGTTAAATTCGGATTTTCATAAAATGGATTGTCTCAAAGCAGGTTACGTCTCTCAGAAGCTGTGAGGAGAAATTGATTGATAAGAAGAACTATATAGTTCTTTCTGCTTATTAAAGGAACATCTATGGATGCTGTCAAAAAATATCTAAAAAGGCACTTGGGGGCCAGTGTTAAGTCATAATTCCTTTACTTGTTACAGTTTCACATCATACAAACCAGTAGCCTTAGGCTGGAGGAATTAAGTAAAGTTTGGATGCAGTACTCCAAGGAGACCCCAGTCAATTAGCCTCATTCACCAGTTAACAAGGCTGTATCATCTGTATGGGGAGAATTCAATATTTTTCTCAACGCACTCTGCAAAATTCTGAGAATCAATGGGAACTGCTAAATCACATTTGACTGACATCTCTCCTTCTAAGGAAGTGTAAATATGATTACTAATTCAAGATGGAATTCCCTTTTGTATGAATAAGAAGGTATAAGGTAATGAGGCACAATCATGAAGAAAAACAGTTTTAGAACATGATGTAATACCCAGAAGTAATAAAAACTTGAGAGCTATGGTACATGCATTTCCATTTTAGGTCAGAACATTAAAATGAAGTTCTAACAGTGTTCCAATTCATTTTGACCTTAAATAGATTAGCAATTGGATTTTGAAAAATGTGTGTAATGAAACATTGTTAAATCACTGTAAATCAGGGATGATGAACTAACCTGATGTTAATTGTGAATATTGCTTCCAGACCTCATTTTTTAACAATGTAGAACTATGCTTTATTTTCAATAGTTTTTCCAATATGCTTAATTGCATATTATAGCAGAAAGCTCTTTGTAAAATTCTAAAGCCTCATCTATTAAACATTCTTCCATTATTTATCTACATTCAGTTCTCACAGAGAAAATCTTCCCATTTACTACCCTCAAACAAAACTTTAGTAACTGTCAGTTTTCCTAATATAATGATCTTTACAAAGCTCAATAAATCCAATCTCTCTCTTTTGATTCAGAGATTTTAATTTAATAATACAACTCATCAGGTATCCACTTTAATAAGTTCTGAATATAAAACACAGAAACATTCATGGTTAGAATATTCCTAAATCCTTTGATTGAATAGATACAAATACTAAAAGCACTTTCAAAGGAAAAGGGGAAAGACACAATCCCATTATTACATTATTTTCTTGGCAATTGAAAAAAGTTCCATGACCCACTTTATTAACAGTTTTCCAAGTCAAGCTTATAATGATTTCTGGCCTCTGCCCTTGGGTGCTTTCCAAGGGATTTAGAGGAATATATCACCTTGACTGATATGTGATATAACTATTTAGTACAGCTATGAAATTAACTGTTCACCCCTTAGCCTGGGGCTTAATGGGATCCAGGCTTGATATTATAGGCATTATTTAATAACTCAACACTCACTCAATCCCTTTGTCTCAGGATGTTTAACACTTTAACAAATGCTGACCACTTGCTGCTCTTACCAAGAATCCCCTCACTTAGTCTCACAAACTAAGACTATTCTTCCTATTCATCTACTAAATATTTGTTGAGTACCTACTGTGTGCCAGGTGCCAAGTGCTGAAATCTGATAGTGAAACAAATAAACCCAGTCCTCATGGAAACGTTCCAGAAAATTACATAACATTCCTGCTCTGTAAAACTATTTATACATACTTAATATTAGGTTGGTGCAAACATAATTGTGGTTTCAGACCATGAATTTTAAATCATTATAACAAGGCTCAAAGACATCTTTATCAACCAAAATAGGAACCATTACAATCAACACATTCTTGCCAATGAAAAATGAGTTTATCCCTGTAAAAAAAAAAAATCCATGCTTCAGGATTTGATGAACTCTTGGAAAGCATTTTCTGCCTCCTGCTGGTTGTGAAAGCGTCTTCCCCGCAAAAGATTGTTGAGACGCTTAAAGAAGTGGTAGTTTGTTAGCAAGAGGTCAGGTGAATGTGGTAGATGAGGCAAAACTTCATAGCACAATTGATTCAACTTTTGAAGCATTGGTTGTGTGATGTGCGGTTGGGCCTTGCTGTGGAGAATTGAGCCCTTTCTGTTGACCAATGCTGGCTGCAGGCATTGCAGATTTGGGTGCAACTCTTTGATTTACGGAGCATACTTCTTAGGTGTAATGGTTTTGCCAGGATTCTGAAAGTTACAGTGGATCAGACTGGCAGCAGACCAACAAACAGTAACCATGACTTTTTTTGGTGTAAGCCTGGCTGTGGGAAGAGCTTTGGAACTTCTCCTCAGTCCAGCCACTGAGCTGGTCATCACCAGTTGTCACAGTTGTCTTATAAAATCCACTTTTCAGAGGCGGTCCTAAGATGGTGGAGGAATAGGATGGGGAGACCACTTTCTCCCTCACAAATTCATCAAAAGAACATTTCAACGCTGAGTAAACATCACAAAACAACTTCTGAATGCTGGCAAAGGACATCAGGCACCCAGAAAAGCAGATCATTGTCTTCAAAAACAGGTAGGGAAAAAAATAAAAGATGGAAAAAAGAGACAAAAGAGGTAGGGAGAGAGCTCCGTCCCAGGAAGGGAGTTTTAAAAAGAGAGAAGTTTGCAAACACCAGGAAACACTCTCGCTGCCGAGTCTGTGGCGAGCCTTGGAAGCACAGAGGGCAACATAACAGGGAGGAAAAATAAATAAATAATTAAAAGCAACAGATTACGAGCCCAACGGTAACTCCCCCAGCAGAGAAGCAGCGCAGATGCCTGCATCCGCCACTAGCAAGTGGGGGCTGGGCAGGGAGGTGCGGGCTGCAGTGCAATTTAAGAATCGGGCCAGAATGCCCCGAGTGTAACCAGAGTGAACTAACTTGGGCTAGCAAACCAGACTGTGGGATAGCCACCACGTGAAAAGCTCTAACATAAGACACCGCCAGGACCGCACACAGAACAAAGGACAGAACAGAATTAGCCGGCTGCAGACCATCCCCCTCCGGTGACAGGCAGCCAGAGCCCGAAGGGCCGGAAGAGGGCAATCTCAGCCCCAGAGAAACATTAACTTCCAAACGGCAAGCAAGCTTCTTTGCTAACTAAGCCTTCTTGGGGTTCTGGACAGTCACCATCTGCCTAAGAAGGGGCACCAGTTGTACACCCAGAAAACTGAGCAGCAGGGACGGGAAAGGCGATAAGTTGCAGCGACCGGGCTAGCCAAACACCCGAGCTGCTCGGACCTGGGAAGGGCACAAAACGCAGGCCCAACGGAGTCTGCACCTCTGAGGACTACCTGAGTGCCTGAGCCTGAGCGGCTTAGACCGGGGAGATGCTTGCAGCCCAGGGCCAGCCTCAGACAGTTCCTGGCGGAACAAACTAGAGCCTGAGCTGTGTGCGCCGTGACCGGAGGCAGGCCCAGCAGGGCTGAGACAATACGAACACACGCGAGTGTTATTTGTTTGCAGCATCCCTCCCTCCCCACAGCATGACTGAACAAGTGAGCCTAAAAAAAAAAAAGCGTCCACCACCGTCCCCCTTGTGTCAGGGCGGAAAACAGGCACTGAAGAGACCAGCAAACAGAAGAAGCTAAAACAGAGGGAACTGCCTTAGCAGTATCAGTCCAGTTCAGTTGCTCAGTCGTGTCCGACTCTTTGTGACCCCATGAATCGCAGCATGCCAGGCCTCCCTGTCCATCACCGACTCCCAGAGTTCACTCAGACTCACGTCCATCGAGTCAGTGATGCCATCATCCAGCGATCTCATACTCTGTCGTCCTCTTCTCTTGCCCCCAATCCCTCCGAGCATCAGAGTCTTTTCCAATGAGTCAACTCTTCGCATGATGTGGCCAAAGTACTAGAGTTTCAGCTTTAGCATCATTCCTTCCAAAGAAATCCCAGGGCTGATCTCCTTCAGAATGGACTGGTTGGATCTCCTTGCAGTCCAAGGGACTCAAGAGTCTTCTCCAACTCCACAGTTCAAAACCATCAATTGTTCAGTGCTCATCCTTCTTCACAGTCCAACTCTCACATCCATACATGACCACAGGAAAAACTACAGCCTTGACTAGATGGACCTTTGTTGGCAAAGTAATGTCTCTGCTTTTTAATATGCTCTCTAGGTTGGTCATAACTTTTCTTCCAAGGAGTAAGCGTCTTTTAATTTCATGGCTGCAATCACCATCTGCAGTGATTTTGGAGCCCAAAAAATAAAGTCTGACACTGTTTCCACTGTTTCCCCATCTACTTCCCATGAAGTGATGGGACCAGATGCCGTGATCTTCATTTTCTGAATGTTGAACCTTAAGCCAACTTTTTCACTCTCTTCTTTTACTTTAATCAAGAGCCTTTTTAGTTCCTCTTCATTTTCTGCCATAAGGGTGGTGTCATCTGCATATCTGAGGTTATTGATATTTGTCCCGGCAATCTTGATTCCAGCTTGTGTTTCTTCCAGTCCAGCGTTTCTCATGATGTACTCTGCATATAGGTTAAAAAAGCAGGGTAACAATATACAGCTTTGACGTACTCCTTTTCCTATTTGGAACCAGTCTGTTGTTCCATGTCCAGTTCTAACTGTTGCTTCCTGACCTGCATACAGATGTCTCAACAGGCAGGTCAGGTGGTCTGGTATTCCCATCTCTTTCAGAATTTTCCACAGTTTATTGTGATCCACACCATCAAAGGCTTTGGCATAGTCAATAAAGCAGAAATAGATATTTTCCTGGAACTCTCTTGCTTTTTCCATGATCCAGCGGATGTTGGCAATTTGATCTCTGGTTCCTCTGCCTTTTCCAATTACAGCTTGAACATCTAAAACTTCATGGTTCACGTACTGCTGAAGCCTGGCTTGGAGAATTTTGAGCATTACTTTACTAGCGTGTGAGATGAGTGCAATTTTGTGGTAGTTTGAGAATTCTTTGGCATTGCCTTTTTTTGGGATTGGAATGAAAACTGATCTTTTCCAGTCCTGTGGCCACTGCTGAGTTTTCCAAATTTGCTGGCATATTGAGTGCAGCACTTTCACAGCATCATCTTTCAGGATTTAAAATAGCTCAACTGGAATTCCATCACCTCCACTAGCTTTGTTCGTAGTGATGCTTTCTAAGGCCCACTTGACTTCACATTCCAGGATGTCTGGCTCTAGATGAGTGATCACACCATCGTGATTATCTGGGTCATGAAGATCTTTTTTGTACAGTTCTTCCATGTATTCTTGCCACCTCTTCTTAATATCTTCTGCTTCTGTTAGGTCCATACCATTTCTGTCCTTTATCAAGCCTATTTTTGCATGAAATGTTCCCTTGGTATCTCCAATTTTCTTGAAGAGATCTCTAGTCTTTCACATTCTGTTATTTTCCTCTATTTCTTTGCATTGATCGCTGAAGAAGGCTTTCTCATCTCTTCTTGCTATTCTTTGGAACTCTGCATTCAGATGCTTATATCTTTCCTTTTCTCCTTTGCTTTTCACTTCTCTTCTTTTCACAGCTATTTGTAAGCCTTTCGCAGACAGCCATTTTGCTTTTTTGCATTCCTTTTCCATGGGGATGGTCTTGATCCCTGTCTCCTGTACAATGTCATGAACCTCATTCCATAGTTCATCAGGCGCTCTATCTATCAGATATAGGCCCTTAAATCTGTTTCTCACTTCCACTGTATAATCAGAAGGGATTTGATTTAGGTCATACCTGAATGGTCTACCAGTTTTCCCTACTTTCTTCAATTTAAGTCTGAATTTGGTAATAAGGAGTTCATGATCTGAGCCACAGTCAGCTCCTGGTCTTGTTTTTGTTGACTGGATAGAGCTTCTCCATTTTTTTCTGCAAAGAATATAATCAATCTGATTTTGGTGTTGACCATCTGGTGACGGTCTTCTCTTGTGTTGTTGGAAGAGGGTGTTTGCTATGACCAGTGCATTTTCTTGGCAAAACTCTATTTGCCTTTGTGCTGCTTCCTTCCGCATTCCAAGGCCAAATTTGCCTATTACTCCAGGTGTTTCTTGACTTCCTACTTTTGCATTCCAGTCCCCTATAATGAAAAGGACATCTTTTTTGGGTGTTAGTTCTAAAAGGTCTTGTAGGTCTTCATAGAACCGTTCAACTTCAGCTTCTTCAGCATTACTGGTTGGGGCATAGACTTGGGTTACTGTGATATTGAATGGTTTGCCTTGGAAACGAACAGAGATCATTCTGTCATTTTTGAGATTGCATCCAAGTACTGCATTTTGGACTCTTTTGTTGACCATGATGGCTACTCCATTTCTTCTGAGGGATTCCTGCCCGCAGTAGTAGATATAATGGTCATCTGAGTTAAATTCACCCATTCCAGTCCATTTTAGTTCGCTGATTCCTAGAATGTTGACGTCCACTCTTGCCATCTCCTGTTTGACCACTTCCAATTTGCCTTGATTCATGGACCTGACATTCCAGGTTCCTATGCAAAATTGCTCTTTACAGCATCGGACCTTGCTTCTCTCACCAGTCATATCCACAGCTGCGTATTGTTTTTGCTTTGGCTCCATCCCTTCATTCTTTCTGGAGTTATTTCTCCACTGATCTCCAGTAGCATATTGGGCACCTACTGACCTGGGGAGTACCTCTTTCAGTATCCTACCATTTTGCCTTTTGATACTATTCATGGAGTTCTCAAGGCAAGAATACTAGAAATAAAAGCCAGACCAAGGAACTATCTGAAAATGAATTGACCCCACACTGCCCACAACAACACCAGAGAAAGTCCTAGATATACTTTTACTATTTTTACGATCATTCGTTTTTTTTGTTTTGGTTTTTTCTTTTCTTTTTCTTCTTTTTTTTTAACATTTTTTAATTTTTAAGTTTTTAAAGCAAATGCCATATATATAATTTTTGTGGTTGTTGTTGTTTTTTAATAATTCTTGTGACTTTTTTTTCTTTTTTCTTTAATATTGTATTTTGAAAATCCAACCTCTACTCTAGATTTTTAATATTTGCTTTTTGGTATTTATTATCAATTTTGTACCGTTAAAAACCCAATCTTCAGTACCCATTTTCACTTGAGAGCGAGATTACTGGCTTGACCATTCCCTCCTCCTTTGGACTCTCCTTTTTCTCCACCAGGTTGCCTCTGTCTCTGCCCTCTCTCTTCTCTTCGCTACCCAACTCTGTGAATCTCTGTGTGTTCCAGATGGTGCAGAACACTTAGGGAACTCTTTACTGGCTGGATCTGTCTCTCTCCTTTTCATTTCCCTCTTTTACCCTCCTGGCCACCTCTGTCTCCTTCCTCCCTCTCCTCTTCTCTGTATAACTCTGTGAACATCTCTGAGCGGTCCAGACAGTGGAGCACACATAAGGAAGTGATTACTGGCTAGCTTGCTCTCTCCTCTTCTGATCCCACCTCATCTCATTCCAGTCACCTCTAACTACCCCCTCCCTCTTCTCTTCTCCATGTAACTCAGTGAACCTCTCTGGGTGTCCCTCAATGTGGAGAAAGTTTTCATCTCTAACCTAGATGTTTTATCATTGGTGCTGTATAGATGGAGAAGTCTTGAGGCTACTGTAAAAATAAAACTGAAAACCAGAAGCAGGAGGTAAGTCCAAATCCTGAGAACATCAGAGAACTCCTGACTCTAAGGAAAATTAATCGATAGGAGCTCATCAAACGCCTCCATACCTACACTGAAACCAAGCACCACCCAAGGGCCAAAAAGTTCCAAAGAAAGACATACCACGCAAATTCTCCAGCAACACAGGAACATAGCCCTGAGCTTCAATACACAGGCAGCTCAAGTTACTCCAAAACCACTGACATCTCATAACTCATTACTGGACACTTCATTGCACTCCAGAGAGAAGAAATCCAGCTCCACCCACCAGAACTCCAACACAAGCTTCCCTAACCAAGAAACGTTGACAAGCCACTGATACAACCTCATCCACAGCGAGGAAACTCCATAATAAAGAGAACTCCACAAACTGCCAGAATACAGGAAGGCCACCCCAAATGCAGTAATATAACCAAGATGAAGAGACAGGACTACTCAGCAGGTAAAGGAACAGGAGAAATGCCCACCAAACCAAACAAAAGAGGAAGAGACAGGGAGTCTACCTGAGAAAGAATTCCAGATAATGATAGTGACAATGATCCAAAATCTTGAAAACAAAATGGAATCACAGGTAAATAGTCTGGAGACAAGGCTTGAAAAGATGCAAGAAAGGTTTAACAAGGACCTAGAAGAAATAAAAAAGAGTCATATAAAATGAATAACACAATAAATGAGATCAGAAACCCTCTGGAGGCAACAAATAGTAGAATAATGGAGGCAGAAGATAGGATTAGTGAAATAGATGATAGAATGGTAGAAAGAAATGAATCAGAGAGGAAAAAAGAAAAATGAATTTTAAAAAATGAGGACAATCTCAGAGACCTCCAGGACAATATGAAACACTCCAACATTCGAATTACAGGAGTCCCAGAAGAAGAAGACAAAAAGAAAGACCATGAGAAAATCCTTGAGGAGATAATAGTTGAAAACTTCCCTAAAATGGGGAAGGAAATAATCACTCAAGTCCAAGAAACCCAGAGAGTCCCAAACAGGATAAACCCAAGGCGAAAATCCCCAAGACACATATTAATCAAATTAACAAAGATCAAACACAAAGAACAAATATTAGAAGCAGCAAGGGAAAAACAACAAATAACACACAAGGGGATTCCCATAAGGATAACAGCTGATCTTTCAATAGAAACTCTTCAGGCCAGGAGGGAATGGCAAGACATACTTAAAGTGATGAAAGAAAATAACCTACAGCCCAGATTACTGTACCCAGCAAGGATCTCATTCAAATATGAAGGAGAAATAAAAGAGAAGCAAAAGCTGAGAGAATTCAGCACCACCAAACCAGCTCTCCAACAAATGATAAAGGATATTCTCTAGACAGGAAACACAAAAGGGTGTATAAACCCAAACCCAAAACAATAAAGTAAAGGGCAATGGGATCATACTTATCAATAATTACCTTAAACGTAAATGGGTTGAATGCCCCAACCAAAAGACAAAGATTGGCTGAATGGATATAAAAACAAGACCCCTATATATGTTGTTTACAAGAGACCCACCTCAAAACAAGGGACACATACAGACTGAAAGTGAAGGGCTGGAAAAGATATTTCATGCAAATAGAGACCAAAAGAAAGCAGGAGTAGCTATACTCATATCAGATAAAAAAGACTTTAAAACAAAGGAAAAGAGACAAAGAAGAACACTACATAATGATCAAAGGATCAATCCAAAAAGAAGATATAACAATTATAAATATATATGCACCCAACATAGGAGCACCGCAATATGTAAGACAAATGCTAACAAGTATGAAAGGGGAAATTAACAATAACACAATAATAGTGGGAGACTTTAATACCCTACTCACACCTATGGACAGATCAACTAAACAGAAAATTAACAAAGAAACACAAACTTTAAATGATACAATAGACCAGTTGGACCTAATTGATATCTATAGGACATTTCACCCTAAAACAATGAATTTCACCTTTTTCTCAAGTGATCATGGAACCTTCTCCAGGATAGATCACATCCTGGGCCATAAGTCTAGCCTTGATAAATTCAAAAATTGAAATCATTCCAAGCATCTTTTCTGACCATAATGCAGTAAGATTAGATCTCAATTACAGGAGAAAAACTATTAAAAATTCCAACATATGGAGGCTGAACAACATACTTCTGAATAACCAACAAATCACAGAAGAAATCAAAAAGAAATCAAAATATGCATAGAAATAAATGAAAATGAAAACACAACAACCCCAAACCTGTGGGACGCTGTAAAAGCAGTGATAAGAGGAAAGTTCATAGCAATACAGGCATACCTTAAGAAACAAGAAAAAAGTCAAATAAATAACCTAACTCTACACCTAAAGCAACTAGAAAAGGAAGAAATGGAGAACCCCAGGGTTAGCAGAAGGAAAGAAATCTTAAAAATTAGGGCAGAAATAAATGCAAAAGAAACGAAAGAGACCATAGCAAAAAATCAACAAAGCAAAAAGCTGGTTCTTTGAAAGGATAAATAAAGTTAACAAACCATTAGCCAACCTCATCAAGAAACAAAGGGAGAAAAATCATATCAATAAAATTAGAAATGAAAATGGAGAGATCACAACAGACAACACAGAAATACAAAGGATCATAAGAGACTACTATCAGCAATTATATGCCAATAAAATGGACAACGTGGAAGAAATGGACAAATTCTTAGAAAAGTACAACTCTCCAAAACTGAATCAGGAAGAAATAGAAAATCTTAACAGACCCATCACAAGCACGGAAATTGAAACTGTAATCAGAAATCTTCCAGCAAACAAAAGCCCAGGTCCAGACGGCTTCACAGCTGAATTCTACCAAAAATTTCAAGAAGAGCTAACACCTATCCTACTCAAACTCTGCCAGAAAATTGCAGAGGAAAGTAAACTTCCAGTAATTTTCCAAAATTCTATGAGGCCACCATCACCCTAATACCAAAACCTGACAAAGATGCCACAAGAAAAGGAAACTACAGGCCGATATCACTGATGAACATAGATTCAAAATTCCTTAACAACATTCTAGCAATCAGAATCCAGCAACACATTAAAAAGATCATACACCATGACCAAGTGGGCTTTATCCCAGGGATGCAAGGAATCCTCAATACCTGCAAATCAATCAATGTAATTCACCACATTAACAAACTGAAAAATAAAAACCATATGATTATCTCAATAGATGCAGAGAAAGCCTCTGACAAAATTCAACATCCATTTATGATAAAAACTCTCCAGAAAGCAGGAATAGAAGGAACATACCTCAACATAATAAAAGCTATATATGACAAACCCACAGCAAACATTATCCTCAATGGTGAAAAATTGAAAGCATTTCCCCTAAAGTCAGGAACAAGACAAAGGTGCCCACTTTCAACCCACTTTCAATGCTACTATTCAACACAGTTCTGGAAGTTTTGCCCACAGCAATCAGAGCAGAAAAAGAAATAAAAGGAATCCAAACTGGAAAAGAAGAAGTAAAACTCTCACTGTTTGCAGATGACATGATCCACTACAAAGAAAACCCTAAAGACTCCACCAGAAAATTATTAGAGCTAATCAATGAATATAGTAAAGTTGCAGGATATAAAATCAACACACAGAAATCCCTTGCATGCCTATACACTAATAATGAGAAAGTAGAAAAAGAAATTAAGGAAACAATTCCATTCACCATTGCAACGAAAAGAATAAAATACTTGGGAATATATCTACCTAAAGAAACTAAAGACCTATATATAGAAAACTATAAAACCCTGATGAAAGAAATCAAAGAGGACACTAATAGATGGAGAAATATACCATGTTCATGGATTGGAAGAATCAATATAGTGAAAATGAGTATATTACCCAAAGTAATCTGCAGATTCAATGCAATCCCTATCAAGCTACCAGCGGTATTTTTCACAGAGCTAGAACAAATAATTTAACAATTTGTATGGAAATACAAAAAACCTCGAATAGCCAAAGCAATCTTGAGAAAGAAGAATGGAACTGGAGGAATCAACCTGCCTGACTTCAGGCTCTACTACAAAGCCACAGTCATCAAGACAGGATGGTACTTGCACAAAGACAGAAATATAGATCAATGAACAAAATAGAAAGCCCAGAGATAAATCCACACACCTATGCACACACCTACGGACACCTTATCTTTGACAAACGAGGCAAGAATATACAATGGAGAAAAGACAGTCTCTTTAACAAGTGGTGCTGGGAAAACTGGTCAACCACTTGTAAAAAAATGAAACTAGATCACTTTCTAACACCATTAACAAAAATAAACTCAAAATGGATTAAAGATCTAAAGGTAAGACCAGAAACTATAAAACTCCTAGAGGAGAACATAGGCAAAACACTCTCCGACATACATCACAGCAGGATCCTCCATGATCCACCTCCCAGAATACTGGAAATAAAAGCAAAAATAAACAAATGGGATCTAATTAAAATGAAAAGCTTCTGCACAACAAAGGAAAATATAAGCAAGGTGAAAAGACAGCCTTCAGAATGGGAGAAAATAATAGCAAATGAAGCTACTGACAAACAACTAATCTCCGAAATATACAAGCAACTTATGCAGCTCAATTCCAGAAAAATAAATGACCCAATCAAAAGATGGGCCAAAGAACTAAATAGACATTTCTCCCAAGAAGACATACGGATGGCTAACAAACACATGAAAAGATGCCCAACATTACTCATTATCAGAGAAATGCAAATCAAAACCACAATGAGGTACCATTTCACGCCAGTCAGAATGGCTGCGATCCAAAAGTCCACAAGCAATAAATGCTGGAGAGGGTGTGGAAAAAAGGGAACCCTCCTACACTGTTGGTGGGAATGCAAACTAGTACAGCCACTTTGGAGAACAGTGTGGAGATTCCTTAAAACCTGGAAATAGAACTGCCTTATGACCCAGCAATCCCACTGCTGGGCATACACACCGAGGAAACCAGAACTGAAAGAGACACGTGTACCCCAATGTTCATCGCAGCACTGTTTATAATAGCCAGGACATGGAAACAACCTAGATGTCCAACAGCAGACGAATGGATAAGAAAGCTGTGGTACATATACACAATGGAGTATTACTCAGTCATTAAAAAAAATATATTTGAATCAGTTCTAATGAGGTGGATGAAACTGGAGCCGATTATACAGAGTGAAGAAAGCCAGAAAGAAAAACACCAATACAGTATACTAACACATATCTATGGAATTTAGAAAGATGGTAATGATAACCCTGTATGTAAGACAGCAAAAGAGACACAGATATAAAGAACAGACTTTTGGACTCAGAGGGAGAGGGAGAGGGTGGGATGATTTGGGAGAATGGCATTGAAACATGTATACTATCATGTAAGAAACGAATTGCTAGTCTAGGTTTGAAACAGGATACAGGATGCTTGGGGCTGGTACACTGGGATGACCCAGAGGGATGATATGGGATGGGGAGGCTGGAGGGGGGTTCAGGGTTGGGAACTCATGTACACCTGTGGTGGATTCATGTCAATGTATGGCAAAACCAATACAGTATTGTAAAGTAAAAAAAAAAAAAAATCCAATTTTCATTGCACGTCACAATCGGATGAAGAAATGGTTCGTTGTTGTTGTGTGAAAGTGAAAGTGCTAGTTGCTCAGTCATGTCTGACTCTTTGCGACCCCATGGACTATAGCCCGCCAGGCTCCTCTGTTCATGGAATTCTCCAGGCAAGAATACTGGAGTGGGTTGCCATTCCCTTCTCCAGGGATCTTCCCAACACATTGCAGGCAGATTCTTTACTGTCTGAGCCATTAGGGAAGCCCTGTGTAGAAGGGAAGACCACAATTTAAAAATCTGAGCATTTATATCTTTTCAATTTGCTTCAAATGCCCAAAGACCATACTAAAGGTTGATGTTGAGTTCCTGGCAACTTTTCCTGTAGTTGTAAGAGGATCAGCTTTGACAATCCTCTCGGTTGTTGTCGAGAGGCAACAATCTGATGGCCAGCCACTATGCTCCTCATTTTCAAGACTCTTGTCTGCTCTGCAAAACTTCTTGAACCACCACTGCTCTGTACATTCATTAGCAGTTCCTGGGCCAAATGTGTCACTGAAGTTGCAAGTTGTCTCTGCTGTTTATGATCCATTTTGAACTAGAATAAGAAAATCGTTCAAATTTGCTTTTTGTCTCACATCATTTCCCTAGTCTAAAATAAATCTAAAATAAATAGCAAGTAATGTCATTAACAAAAAAAAAAAAGAGAAATGCATATTAAAATTATGTATAACACAACCACATTTATTTAAGAATGCATTCCAATATCAAATGGCAAAGTTTCACAATGCAAAACTGCAATTACTTTTGCACCAACCTAATACTACATTTAGCTAGTTCATGCTCATCTGAAATTCTGGACAGTTTGTTTTTTTTTTAAGTCATCTCAACTCCCTGCGTATTATATTTACATGGAAGAAGTCCACATAATTCAGTGTGCTGTAAAGATGTTATATTATACATAACACTATATTTCTAGATCGCGTTTTTCTCAGACAATCTAAATTGATGATACAGCATTGAATTCCATGTTAATACTGTAGTGTTTTGGAATCATCACCTTGTCACATGACTTTGCCTCATTGTTCCTCATGAATTGGAGGTGGAAGGGAGGCGGGAGAAAATTAAGAAAGTTAGCAACTGTGTTTTAAGGTATTGCAAGCATTTTTTGTTATGTGTCCCCACAGTACTCAACACATAAATCTATATATTGCGTATTATTTTCTATAACCTGCCTTTTCCATTCCAATTTCTACCCTATAATTTCTAAGTACACATAATTACTACTTCAGGTGTTAAATTCTACATTTGCACGTATCTACACCCCAGCCCTCCAAAACAAAAGACGTCAGCTAGCTAAATACAATTACCACATTATAAAATGTGCAAATATTAGCTATAATCATGGTCTAAGAATATTCAAACACAGACACTTCCTCAAGGAACTGAATTAAAAGGCCTAATGGTAAAATCTAAATTTTGCCTTCAGTAATTCTGACTTCAGGATACACCAATAAGTGACCAATTTCCAAACCTTAGGAATAAGAAAATAGGTATAACAACAAAAATCCTATGTGAATATTCACAACCTTTCCTTGTTTTCCTTGTAGGGAAGATTATCTCCCTCATACTTTGTTCAATGTTAATTTATTAAATCAGTAGTGAACCCTATTTTTTGAGCTCCAACTCAGAAACAGCAGGCATTTTTCTAGGTGTTGAAGATACTGCTGTGGGAAATAAAAACAACTTATTCCCTCATGAAGCTGACCTTCTAATCGGAGAGGCAGATAAGCCCTCTGCTCTAGTCACCTACTCAGTCACGTGGGCAGGAAGCCCTGCATGGCGTTAATATTGATAGACAGTTCTGAACTTGGCTTTGTTATAATGTACTACATTCATTATGTAGTCTGAATACAGCACCTTTTCCCTCCAGTCTACCTGTGTCTTCAGGTAATGTTTTATTGGCAGTAAATCAATAATATAAAAAACCATTGAGATTTAGCAAATTCTATAAGTGGAAATAGAAGAAATAGAAGAAGTAGAAGAATATGGTATTTATTCTCATAAATATGATTCAAAGCAGACTGATCAATTAGTATGTCTTTGGTGGGCAGTTTGACAGTGTTCACATTTGATATCCAGATTTTACCAGTTGTCTAAAGCTGGCATTCATCCTGATTAACTGGAGCCTCTGCTATGGTAACTATTAAATATTCAAATATCACCCTGGCAATGCTTGCCAAAATTTTAGTTAAACATGCCCTTTGACTCCAAAATTCCACTCATGAGTGTAACCTAAGATATACTTACATATGTAAGAAATAGTGTATGTAAAAAAAGATATTCATTATAATATCATTCAATACAGCAAGGGATTAGAAATGACCTAAATGTCCATTAACAGAGTTCTGGTTAAATAAATTGTGGTACATCTATAGAATGGATTATGATGCCAGTTTTTTTAAAAATATGAGACAACTCTGGGTGTAATGATATGGAAAACTCTCTAAAAAGCACTGTTAAATGAAAAACATCAAGGTAGAGAACACTGTGCAATGTACTACTGTTTGTGTATACCTCCATACAAACAGATACACACTGACAGTTCACTGAAGGTGTTTCTGGTGGTATACACAAAAAGCAGGTAACCAGTGGCCTGCAGGGAGGGGATTAGGTAGGTAACTATTGGATGGTAGAGGGGAGGTTCACTTTTACCTCAAATCTCTTTGCTACCTTTTGAATTTTATATGGTGTGCATGTGTAGCCTGCTTACATTATTTTTTAAAGAAAATCAAATAAACATAGCACCTCTTATTTTCTCCATACCCAGGAAAAATTTAACTTTATTGTAGATATTAAAATGAAAGACGTAACTACAAATAAATGCTGGAGAGGCTGTGGAGAAAAAGACACCTTCCTGCACTATTGGTGGGAATATAAGTTGGTGCAGCTACTATGGAAAACAGTCTGGAGGTTTCTCAGAAAACTAAAAATAAAATTATCATATAATCCAGCAACCCCACTCCTGGGCATATACCTGGACAAGACTATAATTCATGAAGATACATGCACCCCTATTCATAGCAGCACTATTCACAATAGCAAAAACATGGAAACAACCTAAATGTCCACTGACAGATGAATGGATAAAGATGTGTAACAGATATACAATGAAATACTACTCAGTCATAAAAAAGAACTAACTAATGCCATTTGCAACAACATGGATGCAACTAGAGATTATCATACTAAGTGAAGTAAGTTAGAAAGAGAAAGACAAATACCACACATTATCACTTATATGTGGAAACTAAAATATGGCACCAAAGAACCTAACTGCAAAACACACTCACACACATGGAGATCAGATTTGTGGTTGCCAAGTGGGAGAGGAGGAGGCAAAGGGATTGACTGGGAGTTTGTGGTTGGTAGAGGTAAGCTATTAGAATGGATAAACAACAAGGTCCTACTGTAGAAGCACAGTGAACTATATCCAATATCCTGGGACAAATCATAATGAAAAAGAATGTATATATATGTGTGCAACTGGGTCACTTTGCTGCACAGCAAAGACTGGCACAATATTATACAACAACTATACTTCAATTTTTTTAATTCAAAAAATAAATAAAATGAAAGATATAAAAATCAAACATTCCCAAGTTAACTTCTACTCTAACCAGAAAGTATACCATGCATATATATGCTGTATGGATTTTTCCCTTTTTATCTTATAATTCTAATAAAATGCTACTAAGCTGTATATTTTATATTTTCCCATGATGTATAATTCAGAAAATAGATACACAAGCCACATGTACCTTAGGTCTAGTTCCCAATTTTTTCTTTGGGCTTAATGTCATTAAATAGGCAGAATGTTGCTTGCAGGGCCAGCAGAATTTTGATAAAAGCTGTTTCCTAGGGAGTCTGAGTCAAGATCATATTCACTATTCATCCTTTAGCATATCACTTGTCAATTTCTACTCACTCACAGGTATACAGAAAGATTTAAAACTGTTGAACTTAAACTTTCATTTTCAGAAAGTTCAAAATTCCTTTAGAAGGTACAAAGGTAGATAATTGCAATGGTTATAAAAAAGAAGAAACTTACTTTGATTATTTTAAGGGCAATGTCTTTAATTTTTCACTTTACTTATCATCTACTTCTGATACATATTGATATAAGTACAAATTATTTTCAAAGACTGCCAGGGAGTATTTTTATTCTGTAATAATCAAAGAAAAGTGTGCATCTACAGAAAAGTAATAAAATTTTGTGTCAAGATAAATTTAGTAGTTAACATTTGCTGCAAATTTAAATCAATGTAGATAACAGAAAACAAAACAAAAAGGTACAAGGGAAGATTCAGAAACATTGATCATGGCCAAAGTACACCCGTACACTGTTAAGAGGTTTACTTCAGTAATACCTCTGGTCACTGACTAAATCAATGAAACTAATTCTTTCAAGAGTATCCAATTATAGTTTACAGTAGAGTGAACGTTCTAATAAATCAGCATACTTTACATAGGATTAGACAAAGCCAACTGGAAGTTAACAATAAAGCACAAAAAATCCAGGATCAACACTCAGTAGGCCCAGAAAATAGTCTTGTAATAAATTATTTAACTTTGAATCATGGAATATAAACATTTCAAGGCTATACCTTTCTGACAGATAGCATATGGCTAGCAGTATTAATAGAGTTTGATTAAGCACTTAAGAGATCAATATACCTCTGTCATAGTTACACAATTAAAAAAAAACAAAACAGCATGTTCAGTGAGTGAAAACCAACAGGAATTGCAATACTATATTACTCAGAAAATTAACTACTATTTTTCACAACTACTTTGATGATTTGGAAAATAGGCCTTCTTAACAGAATTCAAGCACTTAGAATCAATGGACTAAAACAAGAGTGAAGTAAGAGAAATATAAGAAATCAAGTCAGTTAATATTGGCTTGGATATTTTTCCCCAAGAAATGTACACTTATCATGGGTAAAAAAAATATCTAGGCAAAATATTTGTAACAAACAGCTTAGTGTTTTTTGGCCACTGGTGGTAAGAGAAGAAATCCAGACACTGAACCAAATTTGTCCTGGAACAACACAGACTCTCTTGAATGATGCATTAACAATTACAGCTCAATAAAATTGAAATCTTATTTTTATCCAGTCAGATTGCTGAATGTAGATAGCCAATCCTGACCATTAATATCCCAAAGTGGACTGAGACATAATATGCTACTGAATTTAATTGCTATTGATTCACAAAAAATGTTTTCAGAAGCAAAAAGCATATCTTGATCTATAAATGCGTATCAAGAAGCTCATGGGAGTCTCTGTTGTTCCTTTAGGATTACAGGCACTGGAATGCTTCAAGAAGCCAAAGGCACTATATTATTATACCTTCAGGTACTATATTACTATACCTTCAGATACTATATTACTGTACCCTCGATACAATAGGGCTTGAGGATTTAGGCTGCTTGACACTGACTTGATTCCAAAAATTGGACCAGTAAGGCTTGATTATGACTGAATTGAGTCTTAAATTTAGGAGCTGGAGCATTAGTCTGGAGAGACAGAAATCTAAAGTTACTTGTCTTGGCTTTGCTCTGTATCATTAGGGAGTAAGAGTCAGGTATTGGGATGTAGATGAAAAGAGTTGGAAAGCAGTTTGGTAGAGATGAAAGACTATGAACTTTAGAGCTCAAGAACCTGAGTTTGACTCCATTAATTACATTCCTGCCTAGGCTCAATATTCTCATCTATAAAATTTGCGATATTAATTACACTTTGCTGTAGTATTATAAGAATTTAATAAAAGCAGAAGGAAAATATCCAAGACAGGACTCAAAAATGGGTATTACTTAGGAAGGTCCATATGTTTTTCTCATAGTATAACTCAAGAGGTATAGGTTTCATTATTTAATCTTTAAATATTCTTATAACAGGAAGTGCAATGGGAAACTATTAAATAGAGTCCAATTTGTTTTAAAATTTGATTATTTCAAAAGTTCAAACCAGTGATTCTCAATCATAGCTGCTATTGAACTATTATAAATACCAATGGTCTGTGTCACACTTGACCAATTAAATCAGTATTCATGGGGGTTGATCCCAGGCTTCAGTATATCACCAAGAGAGAGAACCACTGGTTTACAAGTCTCTTTGGGGCACTTTTTAGTCATCTGGAATAACTATAATTTACTTAAACATTCAAAGTTCATCCCTTGAAGCTGGGCTCAATGGTTGTCCCAAAGTGTGGATTCTGTTAGCAAGATTAGAAGACAGGTGTGGGGTACAGAGCTGTTGGGTGAGCAACGACGCTGTAAGCCACACTTGCTAAAAAGACTTCTAGTGTCCTCTAGTATTCAAAATTGTCTTCATGTTATTGCTAATACTGTTCTCTCATGCTTTTGGAACAATTGACCTCAGGACATAAATTGGAGGACTTAGAAGTTTACAAACATGAAATAAGAAAGAAATGAAAGCATATCAATTTAATATTTGCAAAAGTTTATTCCTTACACACTATTTTACTACCAACAATGGAAAACTTGGCCACAACTGTTGCAGCTGGAGCCTGCATTTGTGTGCATATGTGCAGATAAACACATATAAGCACAATTTTATTCCTTTTCTCCTTTATTCTGCTCCCCTATTTCCTCTGACATACTATGGGGGCCGTGTGTTATTTATAGGTGCAATAGTTGCTAGACAGTAATATGCATTTAGAATGGGAGTTAAAATTACAGAGCATCAGACTCTAGTTGCTATTCTATCAAGCATTAAGAAAGAATGCCAATTACTTAAAACATGAGCAATCAATTAAAATTGATTCTGGTTTGCTCCCCATTGATCCTCTGGCTGAAACTTGAACAGGGATTGCTTCTAGAAGACAAAAACTGTAGAGTTCCTCCAGTTCATATTCTTGCATGCTGCGGTATATCGAACTCCCTTTCTAAGTGGCAGGTACTTCAAGATTCAGATCATTTAAATGTGAAAAACTCTTATGTGGGAAAAAAAAATACAAGAAAAGGAAATGTTTCCTGCCAGCCAATATTCCACAATAGCCCATTCTATTAGTAATCTATCACTGTTATTCCTATTACAGAAAACTAGAGGGAGTATTATGAGTTGAGAAAGGTATAAATTGATGACAGCTGATATTTGACTATTTAATGTAATAACTGACTTACAGATTATTATCCTGTAAAGAGCCTATTGCTGCTGCCAGTTTAGCCTCTTACCCTGGTGGCTTCTTCCCTAGGTTTAGCTACCACATCTCTGACAGTCAACTTCCACAAAGACCATCTTCAACTATTATGCTTTAACTTCCATATACTGTGCTGTACTACTTCACCATTCCTTGGATTAGTCTCTGTAGAATATTCATTGCCAGCCCTATACCTGTAATCATCACTCTTCACCTCTCCTTACAAAAGCTACTTAGCAACTTGTTGCTAGCTCACCATTCATTCAAATGGAAGATATGGTATGATTACAGTGAAGAGTGCTTCAAATCCAGTAGGCCAGTGATTTTCAAAGTCTGATCTTTGGACCAGCATTATCAGCCTATCTGGGAATTAGATAGAAATGCAAATTCTTGTGCTCCATTTTAGAGCCACTGAATCAGAAACACTGGGGATATGGTCCAGCAACCTGAGTTTTAACTCAAGATACACACACACACACAAATACATATATGTATAACTGAATCACTGTGCTGTACAGAAGAAATTGACACAACATTATAAATCAAGTATACTTCAATAAATTTTTTTTAAGTACACATGGTTCTGATGCTTGCTAAAACTTGAGAACTACTGCAGTAGAACAAACTTTGCTCTGAGATCTTTCTGTCAGTGGTGGTCCCTTGCCATCGAGTGGGACAGCGGATGGCCTGGTAAGTACTGCTCTTGTTCTTAGAATAAATGTTAGCAGTTCCCAGTGTCATAGCTATATGATAAGCTGACTACAATTGCCATCCTGTAAACCTTAATTTTGGTTGATGATCAAGGCCAAATTAATACTCTATTCCCCTGCCTCATGCTCCCAAGGTCATTTTGAACTTTTCCACACAGTTTTGTGTTTGGCCATCAGATATCATTTGTCACAGAATAGACAACAAAATTGATGAGTGGGCCTTAGTGGACAGTTGCAGTTTTCCTTGTACTGACTGGAACATAGAAGTTTTGGGTTATAAATATACAGAAGCTTACAGATAACTGTCTCTAGAACTTTTCTTGGAGATTGTGATACACAGAGCTGAAAGAGTTTGCCAGAGGATGGGAGGCAGACTTAAATGACACAGTCAAGTAACTCAGTTGGTACTTCCTCAAGTACAAGCTTCATGAACTAGAACAACTAAGACTTAGCCTAAGAACAAGTTCATCTGTGCTCTCCTCATCTGCAAATAAAGGATGGCTTCGATGGGATGCTGACAGCAGTAATCCAATCAGCCACATCTTTAGAAAGTAGCCTTTCTCCAATTTCCAAACATAAAATCTTCCAAATATTAAATCAGAGAATTTGGGGACCAGAAGGAATCTTAGTAAATATAATTTTATAGATTCCCTCACTTTATAGACTAGAAAACTAAGGCACAGAGACGTTAACATTGATAAGGTCACACAAGCTGATGGTAGAAAAGCTGAGACTAGAATCCAGGAATCCCGTCTTCTATGCGACGTCCCTGCATTATCCTGTGTTGAACCACCTGAGACCTGCACAGATGCAAATCTACTCATGCTAAGAGATGCTCTAGAGAAGGAAATGGTAACCCACTCCAGTATTCTTGCCTAGAAAAGCCCATGGCTGGAGGAGCCTGGCGGGCTACAGTCCACGGGGTCACAAAGAGTTGGACACGACTGAACAATGAAACCACCACCACAGGAGATGTTCTTATTAACTAACAACAACTGTTCTTGATGGGCATCCTGTATGTCATGAACTGAAATTAAGACAAAAGTTTTATCTCCTACATTTCCTGATTGATTTGATCATTTTGGTAAGAGCAAGGGTGACAGACCAAACTGAGTCAATTGGTCTTCAGTAATTTCACTTTTGGAAGTAGAGTCTGAGGAAATTATCTGAATTGTAAACAGCAGTTAATATTTTTAAAAACTGTAAAGAACATAATTTTTAGACAACAGAGAAACTGTTGCATAAATTTTATAATTTCTGAATGATTGAATGCTATGAAAATATTAAAATTATAAAATTTTTTCATTATATGACTTAAACACGCTTAAGCATAATCACTAGTGAAGAAAAGCAGGATACAAAAGACTATCCAGTTAAGTTCAGTTCAGTCTAACTCTATGCACCCCCATGGACTGCAGCACGCCAGGCCTCCCTGTCCATCACCAACTCATGGAGTTTACTCAAACTCATGTCATTGAGTCAGTGACGCCATCCAACCATCTCATCCACTGTTGTCCCCTTCTTCCACCTTCAGTCTTTCCCAGCATCAGGGTCTTTTCAAGTGAGTCAGCTCTTCGCATCAGGTGGTCAAAGTATTGGAGTTTCAGCTTCAGTATCAGTCCTTCCAATGAATATTCAGGACTAATTTCCTTTAGGATGAACTGGTTTGATCTCCTCGCTATCCAAGGGACTCTAAAGAGTCTTCTCCAACACCACAGTTCAAAAGTATCAATTCTTTGGTGCTCAGCTTTCTTTATGACCCAATTCTCATATTCATACATGACTACTAGGAAAACCATAGATTTGACTAGACAGACATTTGTTGACAAAGAAATGTCTGCTTTTTAATATGTTGTCTAGGTCATAGCTTTTCTTCCAAGGAACAAGCGTCTTTTAATTTTATGGCTGCAGTCACCATCTGCAGTGACTTTTGGAGCCCACCCCCTCCCCCGCCAAAAAAAAACAAAGTCTGTCATTGTTTACAATTTCAACTAAATTTTAAATTATATAAATTTCTGCTTTATATTTATTTAGAAAACTCCTGAAAAGAAATATATTAAAATATTAATAGTGCTAATAACAGTTGTTTAGGAAAAGATTTTATTCTCTTTTCACATGCATGTATAATCTACATTTTATAATTAGAGAAAGTATTACATTTATATTCAGAATAAAAACTAGGGAGGAAGAAAATGTGAGTAATTATTTACATTGCTGTCTTGTTAAATTTCCTTATTTACAGGAAAATAAAGCAAATGTGTTTTCAATTTTTATGTCTCTATATCCATCACAAAAGCAGCTACTTTTGAAAAAAAATAAACTTAAATTATCCTCAAGAATGTCTTTTATAAGTCCACTGAAGAATTTAGTTAAGCTTTAGTTTTTGAGATAATTCAAATTCCCAAGCTCAGATGGATGAGTAACTACGATAAGATGAACAGCCCTCAGGAGCTTCTGATTAACCTTAGGAATCATATTCCTCTAAAGAGATATATAAGATATTGGAAGCCACACAATGTGATAATCTGTACTACTGAAGATGACTTTTCAATTAAGTAATAACACATCTAGTGTTTTAGCAACTATTGTATATGTATGAGTTTTTGCATCCATAATTTAAAACATTCCTCCAACATTCTGGCCAGTCAATAAATAACTTTAATACTGTCACAGTTAAGTGCTTAGAATCCCCTCTGAAATGAGCTAGAGTGTAAATAATAATTTTTTAAAAGAGAGCCTCATATTGTAACTGAGAAGGGATGAGTTCCTGAGAGGGGTGATTCTAGGGAAGTAGGGAAATATTCAAGATAGAAACATCTCCATATTCTGAAATCTGTTATCATCTAGGAGTAGGGGGAAGTGGGATTCATCAGACTGGTGAGAAAGGGAGCTCAGAGAGAGGCTGGATTCAGAAAGAGGCAAGATTTAGAGCAGGAAAAGATAAGATTATTGTAAGGTCACCTAGGCTTTCAAATAAGGGGTGGTTCAAGGAAGAAAAGGTGAGTCAGTTTCAGAGACTGAGTGAAATGAAGAAGAAAACCTATTAAAGTTGCTCAGCATTGTTTGCGTGACCACTCCAAGCAAGACCAAATGCTGAAGCTTTGTATGTGTGACGGGAGGCAATTTGGGCAAGAAATGGGGAGGTGGACCAAAAAGAGTGGGGTTCTTCAGAGTTAAAAGAACTGAATGTGAGAGACCATGTTGGAACTAATAAGAACTAAGAGACTTAGCCTGATGTACCTATTTAGCCACACAGCTATGGCAAGTGATGAGAAAGACCTCTAAATACTATAGAGGAATGAGCAAGCCCCTGGCTGTATCCTTAAGTAGAATAAGCAAGAGGCAGAAGCATATCTGTCTCTTATAGGCTGCGAGCATGTGTGCTAATTAGCTTCAGCCCTGGCCGACTCTGTGCGACCCTATGGACTGTAGCCCACCAGGCTTCTCTGTCCATGGGATTCTCCAGGCAAGAATACTGGAAAGGGTTGTTGTGCCCTCCTCCAGAGAATCTTCCTGACACAGGGATTGAACCTGTATCTCTTAAGTCTAACCTGCATTGGCGGGCAGGTTCTTTACTACTAGCACCACCTGGGAAGCCTTTGTGTAAGACAAATAAAGGGGGATTCTGTGTTCTGAGTGTGTACATGTGTGTGTGTGTGTGTGTGTGTGTGTATACATATGTACATGTATATTTACTAAAGAAACTATGGAAGGATAACCTATATATATATAACAGTTACCCACACAGCAAGAGAAAGGACAAAGATTTTCAGTAAAGAGAAAAGAGAAACAAACATAAAATCAAAAGTATTATATAAAATAAGCTATAATTTTAATTTGACTTCATATACCAGTATACATTCATAATTTCTCTTTTTTAAAAAAATATATCTGCCAAATAAAAAAATTTTAAACCACTGACAACCCAGGAGCAATGAGCTCACCTAGAGCCCAGAATACAACATTTAATATCATTTTTCACTTAAAGGAAATCACCACTGATTCCAGGGACAGAGAAGAAACTAAACAGAATGTAGTCAGGATACCTAAGAGCAATAATGCTATCAAGGACTACTAGAGTCATGTCAAATGAACAACCAACTTCAAGTGGTTCTTCAGTTGAGGGACAATGTAAGTATCAAGAAGAATGACTACAATGCACTGAAAGCTGTAAGTTTATAATGGCACCAAAATGCAACAAAACCCTGATTTTTTTTGGTCAGGACACCAAATTCACTCATCTGAAACTGATAGGTTTAAAATAAGGAATTCTACTGTGCTTCCTGTATGAATTGATTTCAGATTAATTAAATAGTTGATGAGCAAAGTTCTCATCAATGCTTAGAAGAAAGGTGGCTAATAAAGGAAGAAGGAATGGTTGAATTAGAATATCACCATCAGCAACCCCTGATGAAATAACTGATACTGCAACCATTTTCAATGGCTAAAAGGCACTATGTAAAAGGTTGATTTTCAGTTTCCCCCACAGTCAGTCTCTCTTCATCAGGAAGCTTCCATAAGCCTCTTAATCTTATCCGTCAGAGGGCAGATAGAATAAAAACCACAACCACAGAAAACTAATCAGACTGATCACATGGACCATAGCCTTGTCTAACTCAATGAAACTATGAGCCATGCTGTGTAGGGCCACCCAAGACAGACGGGTCATGGTGGAGAGTTCTGACAAAATGTGGTCCACTGGAGAAGGCAACGACAAACCACTTCAGTATTCTTGCCTTGAGAACCTCATGAACAGAATGAAAAGGCAAGAATATATGACAATGAAAGATGAACTCCCCAGGTCAGTAGGTACCCAATATGCTACTGGAGAAGAGTGGAGAAATAACTCCAGAAAGAATGAAGAGACGGAGTCAAAGTGAAAACAATGCCCAGTTGTGGATGTGACTAGTGATGGAAGTAAAGTCCAATGCTGTAAAGAACAATATTGCATAGGAACCTGGAATGTTAGGTCCATGAATCAAGGTAAATTAGAAGTGGTCAAACAGGAGATGGCAACAGTAAACATCAACCTTTTAGGAATCAGTGAACTAAAATGGACTGGAATGGGTGAATTTAATTCAGATGGCCATTATATCTACTACTGTGGGTAAGAATCCCTTAGAAGAAATGGAGTAGCCTTCATAAGTCAACAAAAGAGTCTGAAGGCAGTACTTGGATGCAATCTCAAAAACAACAGAATGATCTCTGTCCATTTTCAAGGCAAACCATTCAGTATCACAGTCATCCAAGTCTATGCCCTGACTAGTAATGCTGAAGAAGCTAAAGTTGAACGGTTCTATGAAGACCTACAAGACCTTCTAGAACTAATATCCAAAAAAGATGTCCTTTTCATCATAGGGGACCGGAATGCAAAAGTAAGAAGTCAATAAATACCTGGCGTAACAGGCAAATGTGCCCTTGGAGCACAAAATGAAGAAGGGCAGAGGCTAAAAGAGTTCTGCCAAGAGAACACACTGGTCATAGCAAACACTGTCTTCCAAAAACACAAGAAATGACATATAGTGATGTCACCAAATGATCAATACCAAAATCAGATTGATATACTCTTTGCAGCCAAAGATGGAGAAGCTCTATACAATCAGCAAAAACAAGACCAGGAGCTGACTGTGGCTCAGATCATGAACTCCTTATTGCCAAATTCAGACTTAAACTGAAGAAAGTAGGGAAAACCACTAGATCATTCAGGTATGAACTCAATCAAATTCCTTATGATTATATAGTGGAAGTGATAAATAGATTCAAGGGATTAGGTCTGATGGAGCGCCTGAAGAACGATTGACTGGAGGTTCATGACTTTGTACAGGAGGCAGTGATCAAGACCAACCCTAAGAAAAAGAAACGCAAAAAGGAAAAATGGTTGTACTCAGAGGCCTTACAAATAGCTGGGAAAAGAAGAGAAGCTAAAGGCAAAGAAGAAAAGGAAAGATATACCCATTTGAATGCAGAGTTCCAAAAAATAGCAAGGAGAGATAAGAAAGCCTTCCTAAGTGATCAGTGCAAAGAAACTGAGGAAAACAATAGAATGGGAAAGACTAGAGATCTCATCAAGAAAATTAGAGATACCAAGGGAACATTTCATGCAAAGATGGGCTCAATAAAGGACAGAAATGGTATAGACCTAACAGAAGCAGAAGATATTAAGAAGAGGTGGTAAGAATACACAGAACTATGCAAAAAAAATCTTCATGACCCAAATAACTATGATGGTATGTTCAGTCACGTAGAGCCAGGCATCCTGCAGTGTGAAGTCAAGTGGGCCATAGGAAGCATCACTATGAACAAAGCTAGTGGAGGTGATGGAGTTTCAGTTGAGCTATTTTAAATCCTGAAAGATGATGCTGTGAAAGGGCTGTACTCAATATGCCAGCAAATCTGGAAAACTCAGCAGTGGCCACAGGACTGGAAAACGTCAGTTTTCATTCCAATCCCAGAGAAAGGAAATGCCAAAGAATGTTCAAACTACCACACAATTGCACTCATCTCACAGGCTAGCAAAATAATGCTCAAAATTCTCCAAGCCAGGCTTCAACAGTACGTGAACCGTGAAATTTTAGATGTTCAAGCTGTAATTAGAAAAGGCAGAGGAACCAGAGATAAAACTGCCACATCCGCTGGATCATTGAAAAAGCAAGAGTTCCAGAAAAACATCTACTTCTGCTTTATTGTCTACACCAAAGCATTTGACTGTGTGGATCACAACAACCTGTGATAAATTATTAAAGAGATGGGAATAACAGACCACATAACCTGCCTTCTGAGAAATCTGTAAGCAGCTCAAAAAGCAATAGTTAGAACCAGACATGGAACAACAGACTGGTTCCAAATTGGAAAAGGAGTATGTCAAGATTGTATATTGTCACCCTGCTTATTTAACTTATATGCAGAGTACATCATGCAAAATGCCAGGCTGGATGAACACAAGCTGGTATCAAGATTTCTGGGAGAAATATCAATAACCTCAGATACGCAGATGACACCAGCCTTGTGGCAGGAAGAGAAGAACTAAGGGGCCTCTTGATGAAAGTGAAAGAGAAGAGTAAAAAAGTTGGCTTAAAACTCAACATTCAAAAAACTAAGATCATGGCATCTGGCCCCATCACTTCATGGCAAATAGATGGGAAAAGAATGGTAACAGTGAGAGACTTTATTTTGGGGGGCTCCAAAATCACTGTAGATGGTGATTGCAGACATGAAATTGAAAGACACTTGCTCCTTGGAAGAAAAGCTATGACCAACCTAGATAACATATTAAAAAGCAGAGACATTACCTTGCCAATAAAGGTCTATCTATTCAAAGCCTATGGACTTCCCTGGTGGCTCAGACAATAAAGTGTCTGCCTACAATGCAGGAGACCCAGGTTCGATCCCTGGGTCTGGAAGATCCTCTGGAGAAGTACTCTTGCCTGGAAAATCCCATGGACAGAGGAGCATGGTAGGTTACAGTCCATAGGGTCGCAAAGAGTTGGACATGACTTAACGAGTTCACTTTCACTTTCACTATTCAATGCTATAGTTTTCCAGTAGTCAAGTATGATGTGAGAGTTGGACCATAAAGAAAACTGAGCACCAAAGAATTGATGCTTTTGAACTGTGGTGCTAGAGAAGACTAATACTTTGGGATTGGTGTTGAAAGTCCCTTGGATTGCAAGGAGATCCAACCAATCAATCCTAAAGGAAATCAGTCCTGAATATTCATTGGAAGGGCTGATGCTGAAGCTGAAACTCCAATACTCTGGCCACCTGATGTGAAGAACTGACTCATTGGAAAAGACCTTGATGCTGGGAAAGACTGAAGGCAGGAGGAGAAGAGGATGGCAGAGGATGAGATGGCTGGATGGCATCACTGACTCGATGGACATGAGTTTGAGCAAGTTCCAGGAGCTGGTGATGAACAAGGAAGCCTGGCGTGCTGCAGTCCATGAGGTGGCAAAAGCTGGACACAACTGAGAGACTGAACTCAGCTGAAAAGGCTGATGGGGAAGTTTATAATGGAAGTTTCAAGCCACCAACATTTGAACTCACTGCTCAATCTAACCATTTACTAAAAGCAGGGCAATCAGGTATTATGTGCCTCCTGCTGTGTTGCAGTAGAAAATATACTTATTTATGAAGTATGCTTACAAAAAATCAGAATCCCCATGTAATGAAGAGTCTAGATCTTATGAACAATTTGCTGGAAACACAATGAATAGAAAGCATGCTGAACAACAGGAGAATACAATCAGCCAAATCTTAAACAGGTAATTCTGTAGGAGAAATGTTCCCCATTTTTTTCAACAAACAAATTGCATGCAAAGTGGGAGGGAGCTATTATGTATCAGAGTCACTTAGACCCAGTGTAATGAAAGGACTTTGTCTGGATCCTGATTCTAACAAACTAACTCTGAAAAGACATTTTTGACCAATTTGATAATCATATTAAGGAATTTTTAAAATTATGCTTTGATAATTTTTTGTGATTTTGTTTTTTAAAGAGTCTTCTAAAATTGATCAATTGAATTATGAGGGTTTACTTAAATGAACCTACCTAGAAAGGTCTTATCCTAAGATTTCTTCATAGACATGTGCAAAGTACCTTTCTACATTAAATAGTTAGGATATACCAGAGAATGACTGGATATGAAAGGGAATAGGGTCTAGGGATTCCAGGGTCACTAGGTTATTATGATTACATCATTGGTGAATCAGGCTGGACATCCTTGGCTGTACATCAGAATCTCTGAGGGCAGGAAGTGGGGGGTGGGTGGGGGCGGCTTCTATATGGGTCTCTCCTGGACCAACTGTTACCACAGTTTAGATCTATTCTCAAATGTAGAGACCTGGGGTCTGTAGAGTTTGATTCATTGACACTGAGAATCGGCACCTGAGGAACCGCCTCCTGCCAGAGGATTGCTGACACACTTTCACAACCTTTAGAAACTGTGGGTGGTGGACACAGACAGAAGGCAGGTGGAGCACAGCTCCCACCACAGGGCCTGGAGCAGGACCTGTTCACCCTGGCTGTATATTAGAATCTCTGAGAGTAGGTGGGGGCCTGGGAGAAGGGGTGAGAGAGAGACATTGCAGAGTCTTCTCGCCTGGACCTCACCCTTCAGAGATTAATGTTATCGTTTAAAATTCAACTTCTGCCCCTCTCCCCAAACAAATGATTCTAATAAGAATCCAGGGTTGAAAACCATACTGACCAAAAACATGGGCGGAAAAATTTAACAGTCCTCTTTAGACACCATGGTTAAGAGCTTAGAGGCCAAATTGTTTCAGCTTGAATTCCAGCTTCACTATTGAACAGTTATATGACCTTGTACAAGTTATATTACCTCAACACTTCAGCTTTCTTATCTATATGATGAGGATAATGAATTAAATATGTAAAATTGTGTTCCTCATATGACTGTTGGGAAGATTAATTGATTTAGGCATTTACCTTGTGGCTCAGCTAGTAAAGAATCTGTCAGCAATATGGGAGACCTGGGTTTGATCCCTAGGTTGGGAAGATCTCCTGGAGAAGGGAAAGGCTACCCACTCTAGTATTCTGGCCTGGAGAATTCCAGGGACTCTATAGTCCACGGGGTCACAAAGAGTCGGACAAAACAGAGTGACTTTCACTTTCCCTTTCAAACCATTTAGAAGAGAGCCCAGCATTAAATAAAGACAATTATTATATCTCACAGCATCTTTTAAACAGAACTACTTTTGAAGTCTCTTCAGGTTAGTTAGGTATTTAACTCAGGGATGGATTTTAATCATGTTTATTGAATTATCTTTTGTAAGCAAAGAGACTAACTATTCTTTCTAGGATACTTTAACTGATCTCCAGGTTGGGAAAATGTCCTCATACTCTGAATTCTGAAATCTGTCATTTACATTTCTTACAATATCCCAAAATATGTCTTTTCACATCATTATTCTTCCATAACACTAAGTTCTCTAGGGCTCTCTATAGTGAACAAAATATTGATAAAATTAAGAACAGGCAATGATGTGGGAAAATGAGCACTTTAAAATCAACTGTGGACTCCTTAGCTGCCCATCACTCTGGAAAACAAAGAATGAGAGATAGGGGAAAATCATGGAACATGTAACCCTTCACAGCAGAGAAAGAAAATAAAGGGATAGGAGAGAATGATCTGGCAAAGAGACTAGTACAGACTAGCTTAGGACATCACCAGAAAGGTGAGGAGGGGGATACACAGGATGAGGTGGGTAACAGGGTTCCAAAAATAAACCTATTATTTTTCACAGTATAATAAAGGTGGTAGAGTTTCAAATTTTAAATAATTTTTTAGCCAGCAGATTATTTAGAACCTGAATCTTATACAAAATATAGAAGCCTGAATATGATGAAGGGTTAAGAAGCTAATGAATCAAAATATGTAACCAGTAAAATGATCCCCATCTTTGATTATCTTCAGTTCAGTTCAGTTCAGTTCAGTCGCTCAGTCGTGTCCGACTCTTTGCAACCCCATGAATCGTGGCACGCCAGGCCTCCCTGTCCATCACCAACTCCTGGAGTTCACTCAGACTTACATCCATTGAGTCAGTGATGCAATCCAGCCATCTCATCCTCGGTCGTCCCCTTCTCCTCCTGCCCCTAATCCCTCCCAGCATCAGAGTCTTTTCCAATGAGTCAACTCTTCACATGAGGTGGCCAAAGTACTAGAGTTTCAGCTTCAGCATCATTCCTTCCAAAGAAATCCCAGGGCTGATCTCCTTCGGAATGGACTGGTTGGATCTCCTTGCAGTCCAAGGGACTCTCAAGAGTCTTCTCCAACACCACAGTTCAAAAGCATCAGTTCTTTGGCGCTCAGCCTTCTTCACAGTCCAACTCTCACATCCATACATGACCACAGGAAAAACCATAGCCTTGACTAGACGGACCTTTCTTGGCAAAGTAACGTCTCTGCTTTTGAATATGCTGTCTAGGTTGGTCATAACTTTTCTTCCAAGGAGTAAGCGTCTTTTAATTTCATGGCTGCAGTCACCATCTACAGTGATTTTGGAGCCCAAAAAAATAAAGTCTGACACTGTTTCCCCATCTATTTCCCATGAAGTGATGGGACCGGATGCCATGATCTTTGTTTTCTGAATGTTGAGCTTTAAGCCAACTTTTTCACTTTCCTTTTTCACTCTCATCAAGAGGCTTTTTAGTTCCTCTTCACTTTCTGCCATAACGGTAGTGTCATCTGCCTATCTGAGGTTATTGATATTTCTCCCGGCAATCTTGATTCCAGCTTGTGCTTCTTCCAGCCCAGCATTTCTCATGATGTACTCTGCATAGAAGTTAAATAAGCAGGGTGACAATATACAGACTTGACGTACACCTTTTCCTATTTGGAACCAGTCTGTTGTTCCATGTCCAGTTTTAACTGTTGATTATCTTACGGCTTCCCTAATAGCTCAATTGGTAAAGAATCCGTCTGCAATGCAGAGACCCCGGTTCAATTCCTTGGTTGGGAAGATCTGCTGAAGGGATAGGCTACCCACTCCAGTATTCTTGGGCTTCCCTTTTGGCTCAGCTGGTAAAGAATCCACCTGCAATGCAGGAGACCTGGGTTCAATCCCTGGGTTGGGAAGATTACCTGAAGAAGGGAAAAGCTACCCACTCCAGTATTCTGGCCTGGAGAATTCCACAGACTGTATACTCCATGAGGTCATCCACGGAGTCGGATACTACTGAGTGACTTTCAGTTTCACTTTGATTATCTTAACTCTGAACACTGTCATCAACAGTGATATTCAGAGGAGGGAGCAGTCTGTAAGTAGAAACCACAGAGACACTGGTACCATAAAATGCAACTCACATTGTGCACTTTTTAGTTACCATGTGTCTCCAGTTTTCCTGTACCAATCTCCATAGATCCTGCATAAAATGTGGCGTGTTTGCAGACGGTTTGCTCCCTAAGTTTCACTATATGTTCAACTGGAACATTTCTTTTTACTTCAGCAGCTATATAAACTTTGTTTATCTTTTCAATCACATCACAGTCCTCAGACATGAAAAAAAAAATGTGTAGAAACTATGAGTTCACTGCTTACACTTATTTTTAAATTTTAAATGAATTAAACTTAAACCTGAGTAGAAACTGGATTAGTCTTATATGAGAAAAGCTAACAGTCATCAATAGAAGTGATTCCCTGGTATATATTTTACCTTTGATGATTTGTTGATTTTTTTCTGTGGTTTGTTTTATACAACACTCTGTAGCATGTTAGAAATGATCTAAGCATTATTGATTTCCTATGGGGAATCTACACTGAATGCAGGCATAGCACACCTTGATAGTTTCCTGAGCATCATTAGCAGAAAGCAGTGACTCTGTAGAAGAATAACTAGGAAGAAGAAAATCAGATTAAATAATTAGTGTCAATTAGCTCCAGCAAAATCATTCTGTAAACAATTGGTCTCTAGTGCCCTGCTTAATTATGTGAGACTTCCATGTTCCTTACCAAGCCTGCTTTGATTCCTGTTGACTCTTGAGCTTCCCAGAGGTATAATTAATTATTGTCTTGTAAATAAACCCTTGGTAATTAATGGTGGCAGGAAAACACTCTTTTAAAAAAGTATTCAAGAAAAAGACCTTGCCTATGTGAAATGACCTTTGCAGCATTTTTCAGGAGGAACCCATCACACAGTAACAATAAATGGCTGGGAGTTTGACTGAGAGCTGACAAGTAAACTCATCCTCTCCTCTTTACATACCAGGAAAGAAAACACTTCATGTTGTGTTGCCTTTGAAAATGTTTGTAATTCACTAGACATCATTCTAATTTGGTCTTAGACCTAATTAAAATATATTTTCAAACATCCGATTATAAATAATCAAACAGTTTATTTTGAGGGTATTGTATATAGTGCATTCACAGTCCAACAGGGAAAAAAGAGAGACTAAAACAGAAATAGCATTCCATTATTCAGGTGTGCCTTTAAAATCTGGCATCTGGTCTCTTCAGCTCTTAAATGGCATTCCAATCTCCTTTCAAGAATGGTAGATGCCAATGAGGTTATCATCCCTCACAAACATACCTCAGTATTTTGTACATCAGTGATAGTAGTTTCTTTCATAAGTATATCTGTGCTGTGCTAAGTCGCTTTAGTCATGTCTAACTCTTTGCAACCCTATGAACTGTAGTCCACCAGACTCCTCTGTCCATGGGATTCTCCAGGAGCAAGAGTACTGGAGTGGGTTACCATGAACTCCTCCAGATGATCTTCCTGACCCAGGGGTCGAACCCACATCTCGTATGTCTCCTGCATTGGCAGGCGCGTTCTTTACCACTAGCACCACCTGGGAAGTAGTCCTATAAATTATTTACCTAGTTTGTTTTTGTTTTTGTATCCTAAAAAGCATTACAGTATCATATGGGAGTCCATGTTTTAAAGAACCTGTAGAGGCTCCAATTTATAAGATAATAGATATACAAATCAAGAAACAGGGAAATTCCAAAACACAGTCATCAATTAACAACTGTCATACTAGGACATTTTAGGAAGTTTTAGGTCTCTGTCTAGACTACCAATTTGCATATGCACTCACAGGATTCTAAAAGAAGCATAATGTGAAACTGATTCACTAAATTCCAGCTGCCCAAAATTTTAATATTAAGATTGCTTCCAACCATGGTCATATTTCCCTTGCCATGTCCTTCCTTGTAACAGCCACTGATGTCATGGCTGAGATCTTGGCCTCTAGTTCACTGTATCCCATAAATCTTTGGTAACCAGGAGAGTCTATTTTTGAGTGAGAATGATGAAGTATGATTGTATTGTATTCCATGTATTAGATAACAAATAATGTAAAATAATAAATCACAGTTTTTTTTAGTCTTTTACATGGAAATACTTTGTTTCTTTTATAAGCTGTCAAGTTAAGACTAATTTAACACTAATAACATTAGCAAATTTAATTTTGAAAAAAATTAAATAAAAACCAAAAGTCAAAATTATAGCTTTTATAAATATTTTAAATAAAGGATTCATCATCTCTAAAAAAATTAAGATCATTGAAAAAATCTCTGAAACATATAAACACAAAACACTGCATTATTTATCATGCTTGGTATGTTTTCTAAAATGACACAGAAGTATTTGCAATGACAATTATGTTTTATATAACATTTCAATATATAAATAAAATCACTAATAATGTACCTGCAGTTAATATTTGCCCAAACCTAAAGCACAGAGTGTAAAGAATCTGCAGTGCAAGAGACCCGGGTTCGATTCCTGGGTCAAGAATATTCCCTGAAGAAGGGAATGGCAATCCACTCCAGTATTCTTGCCTGGAGAATTCCATGGGCAGAGGAGCCTGGTGGGCTACAGTACATGTGGTCACAAAGACTGAGCAACTAACAAACAACTTTTTGGAGTTGGAAATGGTAACCCACTCCAGTATTCTTCCCTGGAAATTTCCATGGACAGAGAAGCCTGGAGGGCTACAGTCCATGGGATCACAAAGTCAGACAGAATTGAGCACACACACACACAATCAACTTTTCAAAATGAGTGCTAGAGAAGCAAAAAGTAATAAGAAAACCACTGTGAATGATGAAAAAGCTTTTCTGGTAAATTTGTATTGTGAAAGTATTAACTACAGGACACAAATAAGAGTATTCAAAAGGATTCAGTTAATAATTCCAGTAGCTTTTCCCAAGTCACATCAGATTTTAAGACATATATATTGATTATGTCAATAATCAATATGATTAAGTAAAGAGAAAAATTCAAAAGGAGAAGAATTTTTTAATAAGTTTTACTATGTTTAGTGTGAGGGGAACTCATTATAAAAACAAAATATGTTTTTGTCCCAAAACATATTAATAATTTATGTGAAATGTTTAATGTGTCTATAAAAAAGTATGCATAATGAAAAATGTGCAGCAATGAAGTATGAGGGATGCTTCTATATAAAACTCAGTGGGTCAGAGATACAACTTTGAAACTCAGGGCTGTGCACAGTCAAAGTAGACAGCAGGCACAATGACATGTTAAATTACCTACATGATGTATAGCTTAATGAACCCCCTTGTGTTGATCAGGCTTGGCATTAATCAAGAGCCATGAACAGATTCCCTTTTTTTCTCAATGCAGTTCTGATAAACTGCAATTTCATTTAACCTTGGACAGCAACTTTAATAGCTTCCACAGGACAACTGTCGATACCTTCCTGGGTATACAGAGATTAAAACACAACCCAAGATGCATGTTATGAATTTTCTTCACTTGAAATTAGAATTTTTATTCTTAATAACTATTTGGATAAAATATGCTAAACATACTGAGAGGTATAAAGATTTGCATTAATCAGAAGTTTAGATTTACCATGTGATATTACAGAATATTAATTAATAACATATTCATGAGCATGTTTATTGATATATTTGTTTTACTCCTTTCAAATAACACTTGCCCTGAACAGAAACAACAGAAGAAAGAAATTCAGAGTTGAAGTTAACTATCAAGCACATCTCCCTACTGTCTATAGTATGTACCCAAGATATACACTCCGAGTTAGTCAGTCAGTTCAGGTCAGTCACTCAGTCATGTCCGACTCTTTGCGACCCCATGAATTGCAGCACATCAGACCTCCCTGTCCGTCACCAACACCTGGAGTTCACTCAAACTCATGTCCGTCAAGTCGGTGATGCCATCCAGCCATCTCATCCTCCATTGTCCCCTTCTCTTCCTGCCCCCAATCCCTCCCAGCATCAGAATCTTTTCCAATGAGTCAACTCTTCACATGAGGTGGCCAAAGTACTGGAGTTTCAGCTTTAGCATCAGTCCTTCCAAAGAACACCCGGGACTGATCTCCTTTAGGATGGACTGGTTACTTGGGTACAAATGGGATAAATTTTCCCATTAGGTCCAATTAGGGAGCAAGTGATGCCTTCCCGTCATTAACATTGTACATGTAGTGGGGAAGGGGCAAGATAGTAATATGGTATTAAGAGATACAAACTACTACCCATAAAATAAATAAACAACAAGGATATATTGCACAGCACAGACAAATATAACCATCATTTTATAGTAACTTTGCATGGAGTATAATCTATAAAAGTATTGAATCACTACATTGTACACCTGAAACTAATATTGTAAATCAACTACACTTTAATTAAAATAAAGTATATTCAAGAAATGAAAAAAGTGCACATGTAATAGTCAAATAATGTGACTAAATTCAACTATGAAAGCACTGCTAAATAAAACAAAACCATCCTATTTCAATTTTCTTCCTATAACTTAAATGTATTCATTTGCTAAACACTGCTAATGCCTAGTCAGTTTCCTAAATTTTAAATACAACAGCTGTATCAAAATTATCACAAGGTGATTTTCTTTACATATGATGATCTAGAATGCTAAGACACTTACACCAGGTCAATTCACTTGACATTAGACTATGTGGAGTTTTACCTTGACAGTCCATACCATTTCTGATGTTATTCCACCCTCAGTAGAGGGTGGAATTAAGAATAAGAGGCTAAGATTCATAATAGCATATACAATGCCAGAATTTATTTCCCTCCGAACAAGAGGAGACAATTAATGAGCCAAGAGGTAAACAGAATGAACAGGATGGGAGGCAGGGAGGCAGAGTAACGCTACAGACTGACTCACACACATACAATCCTCTATTTTACGAGGAAATACTCCTGACAATCAGTGTGATGTGACTACTATTTTAAAAACCTGAAAATTGGCATCAGTGACTACCAATTGCATTGATGAGAGATTAAAGGTGACATGATCAATTGGAAAAATATACCATGTTCATAAATTAGAAGAAATAATAGTTTAAAAGGCCACCTTATTTGAAGGCAATCTGCAGACTCAATGCAATCCCTATCAAACTAACAATTTAATTTTTCACAAAACTGTAACAGATAACTCTAAAATTTGTATGGAAACACAAAACACCATCAATTGTCAAAGCAATCATGAGAAAGAAGAACAAAGCTAGAGCTACAATATGCCCTGATTTCTAACTATACTACAAAGCAACAATAATCAAAACAGCATGGTACTGGCACAAAAACAGACATATAAACTAATGGAACAGAATAGAGAGCCCAGAAATTAACCCCAATTGTATGGTCATTTAATCTATGACAAAGCATGCAATAATATACAAGAGGGGGAAAAAAAAAAAAACGACTTCTTCAGTAAATGGCTTGAGAAACAGATAGCTATAAGCAAAAAAAAATCAAACTAGACTACTTCTTCACACTACATACAAAAATAAACTCAAAATGGATTAGAGACTTTCACATAAGACCTGAAACCATAAAACTCCTTGGAGAAAGCATAGGCACTATGCTCTTTGACATCAGTCCTAGAAATATATATATATACATATATATATATATATATTTTTTTTTTTTAACATTTGTCTCCTCAGGGAAGGGAAACAAAATCAAACATAAACAAATGGGAGCACACCAACTAAAAAGTTTTGCCTGATGAAGAAGATTATCAACAAAATGAAAAGTAGACTTTCAAGAATAGCAGAAGATATTCACAAACAATATATCTGATAAAGGGTTAATAGGCAAAGTACACAAAGAATTCATACAGCTCAACATTAAAAAAAAATGTTTTAAAACACAGGCAGAGGACCTAAATAGACATTTTTCAAAGAAGACATATTGCTGGCCAGTAGACACAGGAAAAGATGCTCAACATCACTAATCATCCTGGAAATGCAAAACAATGCTACAAAGAGATACCACCTCACACCTGTCAGAATGGCTATCATGAGAAAGACCACAAATAACAAGTGTTGGAAAGGATGTGGAGAAAAAAGAACTCTTGTGCACTGCTGGAGGGATTTTAAGTTGTTGCAGCCACTATAGGAAACAGTATGGAGGTTCTTCAAAAAATTAAAACTAGAACCGCCATATGATCTAGGAATTTCACTTCTAAATATTTACCCTCCAAAAAACAAAAGCACTATTTCAAAAAGATATATGCTTGTAAATATTCACTGCAGCATCATTTACGAAAGCCAGGATACAGAAGAAATGTAAATGTACATTCATAGGTTAATGGATAGAGATGTGATACATACATAAAATGGAATATTACTCAGCCTTAAGAAAAGTGAAACCTTGTCATTTGTGAAATTATGGATGCATCTAGAGCAGTGGTCCCCAACCTTTTTGGCACCAGACTGTTTTTGTGGAAGACAATTTTTCCTTGGACAAAGGGTGGGAAGGATGGTTTGAGAATGATTCAAGCATATTACATTCATTGTGCTCATTGCTCACCTCCTGCTATGCAGCCTGGTTTCTAACAGGCCATGACTAGTACTGGTGCCTGGCCCAGAGGCTGGAGACCACTGATCTAGAGGATATTATGCTAAGTGAAATAAGCATAAACAAATAAGCTATATGTTAAAGAAACAAACTAGTGAAGTTTTTTCCTAGAGCTCATACAGTGATTTGAACAGGGAACTGAAGACTAATATCCATAAAGTAAGGTCACTCATTTACCAAGGAATGGTATTAAAGTAACTCAACAAATATTCACTGAGTCTGTAGTCAATGATAGCCAGCATAAGGTATGAATTAGTCCTGTCTTTAGGTTAAAATACTTAATACAAGCTGCAGCCCACATCACTTGAATCATAATCTTGAGTTTTCAGTTCAGTTCAGTCGCTGAGTCATGTCCGACTCTGCGACCCCATGAATCGCAGCACACCAGGCCTCCCTGTCCATCACCAGCTCCTGGAGTTCACTCAGACTCACGTCCATCATGTCAGTGATGCCATCCAGCCATCTCATCCTCTGTCGTCCCCTTCTCCTCCTGCCCCCAATCCTTCCCAGCATCAGAGTCTTTTCCAATGAGTCAACACTTTGCATGAGGTGGCCAGTACGTTGAGGTCAATCAAACACAACTGAGTGATGCACGCAATGAATCAAGCTTCAAGTCATAACATACAATGTTCTAAAATTTAGATGTTTATACAAACACTCAATAATTAATTCTCCTGATAGAAAGAAAACAAAGACACTTTTTCCAGTACAAAAGCTTAGATTCCTTGGAAACAGTATTAGAAACACTATAAGGGTTTTGTGGAAGGGCTTTTTCTTTTCAACTAAGATGAAACCTCACAAATGTGTGCTAAAGAGAAAGCAAGATAAAGAAGGAATTTTTAAAAATTTAAGTCCAGAAATAACAGCAATATACTTATTACAATAATTTAAGCTAAAATTTAAGTCATGATTGCTGGAGGAATGTACAATATATAAAACAACAACAAGAATTTTCTACCTCTGGTTTTAATAAGAAATGATATTTATTTGTGCATTTTCAATGTGTTATGCACTGTACTCTACAGATACTTTATAATCAATAGTTTTATTTCCATAAGAATTCTATGATATAGATGCTATATGATGTAGATATATCTCTTTTTCTCATTTTTTTTAATAGTTTTAGGCAATTTAAATACTTTCCTAAGATCACATGCTTAATAAAGTTTCAGAGTCAAGATTTCAGCCTGAGCTCCTCTCTCTAAAATCAGACCTCTTCATGATAAGCAGTATAATGAATCATCTCCATTCCACCATTGGGTAAGAGGAAGAATAGGAAAAAATCAGATAGAATTTAAATGGCTACTTAAGTTATCATACATTATGATTTAACGAAATACAAATCATGCCAATTTGCTACATAATAAAATCAACAAGGCAAAGTTTAGAAGGGAAAACACCCAGATCCTAAGAATCAAAACATAGAATTTTTTGGATATATGTATACATATAACTGATTCACTTTGCTGTACAGCAGAAACTAATACAACAATGTAAGTCAACTATACCACAATAAAATTGTTTATAAAAAATGTAGAATTTCTGTTCTCACTTATCCCTACTGATATATGAATTAACCTCAAAGAGCTTGACTCTCAGGTTGTATACTTGCTTTTCAATTCATCCAGTAGGAATTGTGATAAATATCTCCTATCTACCTTAAAGAAAATTTCTGAAAATCAGTAATGTCTGAAAAGATCTAATTTCTCTTGAGAAAGGTGCTATGAGATATTATATATTTTTATCCTTAAAACTAAAGTGAGTACTAATGAAAACTCATTTAAAAGGATTATAGCAGTTACTGCTTTATAGCATGTGAAATTAAGAATTAAAAATTAAAAGATGAAAGTCATAACCCATTAGTAACAGATGCTCAACGCTGGGCTAGTAAAGCTTAAATACCAACCACACTCAAAGAATCTGAAAGAAAATTTGCTTGAAAGGCAGGCTATCAGCTGGTACAATTAAATATCTAAAATATAGATTTTTTATACTATGATATTTACCCCTGACCTATATTTACATTATAGGATGTGTTAATTTTTTTTTCTATTGACTCTATTGAGATTTTAAGATTACCTTAACTTTGTTAATAAAGGGAAGATATTCTGCAAAACAATACATATTTCTGTTTTTGCATGCTTAATTATAGGAATCTATTCTTTCACACTGTTATTAAATAATTTTTAAATATAATTTTATATTTTCTTCTCTGATTTTAAATTTTCTCATTCAAAATCTCTATTAAGTTTGGAGTTCTAAGAAAGGAATCTTACACCAAGACAATGGAATATAATTCAGCACTAAAAAGGACTGATCTATCAAAGCTATGAAGAGATGGAAGAAACTTAAACGTACATTACTAAGTTAAAAAAAAAGTCAATCTGAAAAGACCACCTACTGAATGATTCCAACTATATGACATTCTGTAAAAAGCAAAATCATGGACTCAGTAAAAAAGATTAGAGATTGTCAGAGGTTACAAAGGAGGGAGGGATGAACAGGTAGAGTAAAGAGGATTTTCTGGGCAATGAAAAAAAATCAGTATACAGTAATGCTGGGTATATATTATATATTTGCCCAAAACCATAGAATGTGCAATACCAAGAATGAATCCTAATGTAAACTAGGGACTTGGGGTAATAATGATATGTCAATGTTGGTTCATCAGTTTTAACAAATGGACCACTTTTGTGGGGGATGCTCATAGTAGGAGAGGCTGGGGGGAGGTTATAGAGAGGTATATGGGAAATCTCTTGTACCTTCCTCTCAGTTTTGCCAGGAGCCTAAAACTGCTCTGAAAATCAAGTCTATTAAAGGATTTTTCATAGGAATCTAAAACAAGTCTTGCGCTCCTTACTTAGATGATCTGTCTTACTTTTCACTTTTATCATATTACTTTATTAAAAGTGAATCAAAATGCTCTGGCTCTAAGCTATTTTCAGCAGAGGTGAAAAGAAACTGGACTCCTCCTTTCTTTATGTATTTAGTCAAACAAATGAATAAACAGAAGCAAAGTAAAGAAAACCTACTATCCATCAAAGTGAATGTGGTGCTCACCTTTTAAGGTGCAACAATTTGGCCTGGTCACTAGAGATCCACTTAATGTCCTGGAAGAAGTAATTAAATAAATGGGTCCTTGAGGCCCAAAGAAGCTAATAGAGCTGCCTTTTCAGTAATAAAACATACCATTTCATCCTGACAACATAGTAGTTAATTTCTAATCTCAAAAATAGGAACTGCCAGGGTTGGCTGTGTTGTTCCTTTCAGATATGCTGTTGATGACTCAGAATATAGTTTTTTAGCCTACTTACCTATATTGAGTTTTAAACTCTTCACTGCGTTTTGATGAAATGGAAAATGTGAAGATGAAAGAGATCTGCTTTTTCTAAACTTCCAACTCCATTCTCTTAATATTGCACATGATAATTTTTACTTTTATATCTCTACATATTTAATTGACTCTGTTTTACAGAGTAGCAGTCATCTCTGCATTCCAGTCTTGGCTATGAAACTTTGGGTAAGTAACTTGAATTTGGGGGACCTCAGGAGGACTAGATGAGTTATTTGGTTACTTCCAAATTTAAAACTATCATAAAATCATATTAAATCTTAAACTGCTTCTGGAACAACATTCCATGCCCTTTTATGTAACTGATCTCTTCTCATTCTTCAGGTCTATGTGATACTCTCCAGACAGAACTTCCCTGACTACCCAATCTACAGTATCACATACATAAACACAGTCAACGCCTGAACAACATAGGTTTGAACTTCACAAGTCCACTTACACAAAAAATTTTTTAAAATAAATCTACTGGGAAAATGCTTGGAGATTTGTGACAATTTGAAAAACCTCACAGACCAACTATATGACCTAGAAATATAAAAAAAATTTAATATGTCATGAATGTATAAAATATGTAGATAGATATGTCTACTTTATCATTTTCTACTATAAAACATTTACAAAACTCTTGTAAAAAGCTAAAATTTATCAAACTTACACACATAGAAACTGTAAGTGGCATCATTTGCAATTGAAAGAAATGTAAACAAAAATAGTCATTATTAAATCATAACTGCATATAAGTAACTGTAGTACATACCGTACTACTGTACTAATTTTGTACCCACCTCCTGTTGCTCTTGAGGTAAGTTCAAGTGTTACAAGTATCCACTTAAAATGCCATGTGACACTAATCATCTCCACATGAGCAGTCTGTCTCTCCAGTACATTGTCTATCACAGTTAAAAGTGATCACTTATGGTTCTTGCTTATTTTTTGTTTAGTCCAATACCATAAGCCTTGGATAACATCCATATGGCCCACTACTGGGGCTTTCTTGGTAGCTCAGCTGGTAAAGAATACATTTGCAATGCAGGAGACTTGGGTTCAATCCCTGGGTTGGGAAGATCCCCTGGAGGAGGGCACGGCAACTCACTCCAGTTTTCTTGCCTGAAAAATCCCATGGACAGAGGAGCCTGGAGGACTACAGTGCATAGGTTCACAAAGAGTCAGACACAACTGAGTGACTAAGCACAGCACAACATAGCCTCACTATTTGTGAAGCTGGAAGTACTCCCAAGAAGCAGAGAAAAGTCATGATGTTACAAAAAAGAGCTGAATTGTCTGATATGTACTATAGATTGAGGTCTGCAGCTGTGGTTGCACATCATTTCAAGGTAAATGAATCCAGCATAAGGACCATTGTTTGCTTATTTGTTTAAAAAAAAATAAATTTGTGAATCCATCGCCACAGCTATGCCAGTAGCCATGAAAACTTTGCACTTTTTTGCAAAACTATCTTTTTTAATCTTGTACTGAAAATGTAGCCTTATATGGGTACAAGATTGCTATAAGAAAGATATACCTATATATACTAATATAACTCTAGGAAAACAATATCATTATAATGACAACTTAAAGCAAAAGGAAAGTGAAGGATATAAAACTTAAGAATTTAATGCCAACAAAGGATGGTTTGATAATTTTAAGAAAGAGGTTTGGCTTAAAAAATGTCAAGATAACAGGATAAGCAACTGCTGTAGACCAAGAGGCAGTAGATGAGCTTCCAGATGCCATTATGAAAATCACTGAGGAGAAAGGCTTTCTGACTGAACAGGTTTTTAATGCAGACCAAAGTGCCCTATTCTGGGTGGGAGGAAAAAACACCACAAAGGACATTTATTAGTCACAAAGAGAAGCAAGCACCAGGATTTAAGGCAGGAAGGGATAGGCTAACTCTATTGTTTTGTGCAAATGTAGTCACGTTTGTGATCAGATCTACCCTTATCTGTAAAGCTACTAATCTCTAAGCCTTGAAGCGAAAAGATAAATAGCAGCTGCCAGACTTTGATTTGTACAAGGCCTCAAGTGCAAACCCTTTTTCTGGGGATCAGTCCCATCGATGCTTTTATTTGCTAAAGTTAGGAACTACCGTACCAGTAACATATTGCTTTTTCATGTTATCTTGATATTGGACACACAGTTCAGTTCAGTTCAGTCTCTCAGTCGTGTCCGACTCTTTGCAACCCCATGAATTGCAGCACGCCAGGCCTCCTTGTCCATCACCAACTCCTGGAGTTCACTCAGATTCATGTCCATCGAGTCAGTGATGCCATCCAGCCATCTCATCCTCTGGACACACAGAATCCCATGAATTCAACCAGAGAAGTCAAAGTGGTCTGTTTGCACCAAATGCATCTTTAATTCAGCTTCTAGATCAGGAGGTCGTAAGGACACCAGGTTTTCTCTGGAAGGATTTTCAATGCTACAAAGAAAACACCGATAGAACATTGTAAAAGTCTGGAAGGATTACACCACTGAAGATGTCATCTATGTTAACAGAAAAAGCTAAAAAATAATAAGCCCCAAATAATAAGTTATTGCTAGAAAAACTGTTTTCAGAGGGTATGCATGACTTCACAGGGTTTACAACAGAGCCTATCCAGGAAATCATAAAAGAGACTGTGATTATGGCAAAAAGAAAAAAGGTGGTGGGCGAAGAATTTCAAGAAATTGAAGAGCTTTTAGAGGCCACACCAGAGGAATTCAAGAGTTTATAGAAGCCACAACAAAGAAATTAACAGAGGATGATCTGATGGAGATGAAGGCTTCTGAACCGATGGATGAGGAAGAGGAAGAAGATGTAGAAGAAGCAGAACCAGAAAAAGATTTACATTAGACAATCTGGCAGAAGGGTTCCAATTATTCAAGATTGTTTTTGACTTCTTTTTATGTCAGAAACCCTTCCATGATACAGGCATTTTCAATGACGCAAACAGTGGAAGAAGTACTGGAAACATTTTCAGAAAAATGAAAAAGAAAAAAAGTCAGGCTGTAATTACAGTGTATTTCTATAAAGTAACACCAAGTGTGCACGCCTCTCCTTCACCTCTTCTGCCTCTGCAGTCCCAGAGATAGCAAGACAAACATCTCCTTTTTCTACTCCTCCTCAGCATACTCAACATGAAGATGATGAAGAGGAAAATATTTAAATGATCCATTTCCACTTAAGAGTAAAAACTCATCATACCATACAGTTAATAAATATACCTGCCCTGTATGTGTGTCTTCATATGGAAATCTAGTAACTCTACAGCAAGAATTATATGAGAGATTCTGTGCCATCATCATCATTGCCTAAGTACTCATCATGTAGAACAAGGTGTGTAAGACCTCTATTGAAGTGGATAGCCAGTCCTGATATAGGCACAAGCTGAGTGATATTTAACATAAAATTAATGTGTTAGTTTTCTTAATGTTTTATAACTTTAAAAGAATTATATTACTATCCTGTATGCCTCTCTCTTTCATAATTAGAGAAAATGTGTATCAAAATATCATCACTGGTAAGCGGTTTTTGAACAATGTAACCATGTTTCCAAAATTGTATTATGGACATGATGGTAATAATGTATTCCATAAAAACTCTATTCAATTCATTCAGTGTGTATAGGCTAGGGCACCATGAAGAAATTGTACTGATTATACCAGCAATCATATTGCTGCTTCTTCATTATCAAGGCATGAATTGTTATACCTGTAAATAAGTATGAAATTCTTTTTTACATTATCATTTTTTGATGTCTAGTATTAGTAATACATATAACATCCAGTGTTTTGTACCTTATAAGACAATATTGACATAGGTACTGACAGAATATTTATCTTGTTAAACAGATGATACAAAGTCATAGTATCAAGAAATACAGTACAGTACCATAAATGTTTGTTCCTTATGATTTTCAAAACATTTTATTTTCTCTAGCATAGTTTCCTATAAAATATAGCATATAATACTGTATTATATATATTAACATACAAACTGTCCGATAATCTACTGTTTATGTTATAGTATGTTTCCAGTCAACAGTAGGCTATTAGTAGTTAAGTTTTGGAGGAGTCAAAAGTTACATGCATATTTCTGACAACGTCAGGGGTCAGTGCCCTAACTTTCTCATTGTTCAAGGGTCAACTGTACATATACATGTAAGCACACACACACACACACATATATATAATATATATCTATATTAACATAGATTTTATATATATATACACACATGCACACACACCTATATGTATGCACACACATCCATACATATACATATATACAAAACGCAGGGGTATGTGAACATGCATACACACACATACTTAATTGCCAAGACTAATTACTCTGGGCACTTTTCCTTGGTAGAATTCTTGAAAATATCTAATTATGTTATTTACCTGTTTACTTGTTTCTTTTCTGTCTTTCCTACAAAAATATAAGCTCCCTGAAAGCTGATGGTCCATGTATCTTATCCATAGATGTATTGCTGAAGACTAGTACAGGGCCTGGCTCATAGAAGGTCCTCAAATAATTATTAAATGCAAGAAATAAACTTAAAACCATATTGCATATATTATAAAAGAAAACTTTAAATTTTAATCTATGAGGAATTCATGTCAGCAATATACATATGCGTTGCAAATAGCTGTGAAAAAAAGAGAAGCTAAAGGCAAAGAAGAAAAGGAAAGATATACCCATTTGAATGCAGAGTTCCAAAGAATAGCAAGGAGAGATAAGAAAGCTTTCCAAAGTGATCAGTGCAAAGAAATTGAGGAAAACAACAGAATGGGGAAAGACTAGAGACCTCTTCAAGAAAATTAGAGATACCAAGGGAACATTTCATACAAAGATGTGCTCCATAAAGGACAGAAATGGTATGGACCTAACAGAAGCAGAAGATATTAAGAAGAGAAGGCAAAAATACACAGAAGAACTGTACAAAAAAGATCTTCACGACCCCAGATAATCACAGCAGTGTGATCACTCACCTAGAGCCAGACTTCCTGGAATGCGAAGTCAAGTGGACCTTCGGAAGCAACACTACAAAGAAAGCTAGTGGAGGTGATGGAATTCCAGTTGAGCTGTTTCAAATTCTAAAAGAGGATACTGTGAAAGTGCTGCACTCAACAGGCCAGCAAATTTGGAAAACTCAGCAATGGCCACAGGACTAGAAAAGGTAAATTTTCATTCCAATCCCAAAGAAAGGCAATGCCAAAGAATGTCCCAAGCACCACACAGTTGCACTCATCTCACACGCTAGTAAAATAATGCTCAAAATTCTCCAAGCCAGGCTTCAGCAATACATGAACCGTGAACTTCTAGATGTTTAAGCTGGATTTTAAAAGGGCGTAGGAACCAGAGATCAAATTGCCAACATCTGCTGGATTAAGAAAGAATGTCCCAGAAAAATATCTATTTCTGCTTCATTGACTATGCCAAAGCCTTTGACTGTGTGGATCACCACTAACTGTGGAAAATTCTTAGAGATGGGAATACCAAACCACCTGACCTGCCTCTTGAGAAATCTGTATGCAGGTCAGGAAGCAACAGTTAGAACTGGACATGGAACAACAGACTGGTTCCAGATAGGAAAAGGAGTACATCAAGACTGTATATTGTCACCCTGCTTATCTACCTTATATGCAGAGTATATCATGAGAAATGCTGGACTGGATGAAACACAAGCTGGAATCAAGACTGCTGGGAGAAACATCAATAACCTCAGATATGCAGACGAAACCACCCTTAAGGCAGAAAGCAAAGAAGAACTAAGGAGCCTCTTGATGAAAGTGAAAGAGGAGAGTGAAAAAGTTGGCTTAAAGCTCAACATTCAGAAAAGGAAGATCATGGCATTCAGTCCCATCACTTCATGGGAAATAGATGGGGAAACAGTGGAAACAGTGACAGACTTTATTTGGAGGGTGGGGCTCCAAAATCACTGCAGATGGTGACTGCAGCCATGAAATTAAAAGATGCTTACTCCTTGGAAGGAAAGTTATGACCAACCTAGACGACATATTAAAAAGCAAAGACACTACTTTGCCAACAAAGGTCCGTCTCGTCAAGGCTATGGTTTTTCTGTACTCATGTATGGATGTGAGTTGGACTGTAAAGAAAGCTGAACACTGAAGAATTGATGCTTCTGAACTGTGGTGTTGGAGAAGACTCTTGAGAATCCCTTGGACTGCAAGGAGATCCAACCAGTCCATCCTAAAGGAAATCAGTCCTGAATATTCATTGGAAGGACTGATGCTGGAGTTGAACCTCCAATACTTTGGCCACCTGATGCAAAGAACTGACTCATTTGAAAAGACTCTGATGCTGGGAAAGATTGAAGGAGGGAGGAGAAGGGGACAACAGAGGATGAGTCGGTTGGATGGCATCACTGACTCAATGGGCATGAGTCTGAGTAAACTCCCGGAGTTGGTGATGGACAGGGAGGCCTGGAATGCTGCAGGCTATGGGCTTGCAAAGAGTCAGACATGACTAAGTGATTGAACTGAACTGAACTGATATGTATGGATGTGTTTAATGCATTAAAAACAATAAAATAACTACTTATTAAACAACTTCTATCTGTCAGCACTAAATAAATGTTCTAGATGAATAAATAAAATACAGTGCACTACCATAAGCACGTGAACCAAAGCAGAATTCCAGACTAAGCTGTAATCAAACTATGTTGCTTAATTTCAGCTTAACTTTATCAACATGAAGTCATCAATTTTTACTTTTGTTTCCTTTCATGTACATTATGCTACAAATATGAACAAAAATTTACAAGATAGCTAATCAGATATTTTATACGAACTCTAGGGTAAATGGGCCATTCTCTTTGGTTATATATTTTTAAGGCTAAAAATCCACATTTATAATGTTTAAACTTATCTAATAAAATTTTGAAAATTTAAAGTATACACATAAATGAGCAAACCAAAAATGTTAACAGGCCAAAAATAATCTCTGAAATTATATGGAAACTATGATTATAAAACCATTAATGTTATATAATGTTATATTCCAGGTTTATTCTCACATAGATTGAAAGAGAAAGGAAAATATATAGTGAAATAATGAATAAAGCAGAGGACACTCAGTAAGTAACAATTTTTCATCCCATCACTAAACTCATCAATAGCTGAATACACAGATTCACTGATTATTTTATGTCCATTTAAAAAAATCACTGAAAGTGTTTTTATTGCTTTCTATATCAGAGTCATTTTATAGAGCAAAGAGAAGACACTCAGTTTCTAATACTTTTATATCACCTTTCACAGAAACAAGTCTCTTACTATCCTATTTTTGCTCCCAATGAGAACACCAGCTGTCTTTTGTTAGAGATGTTTAGCTTACTGACTCTATATATGTGGAATTTTACATGCTTAACAGAAGATTTTAATACAGTTTTAGCTCCTGCTTGAGATAAATCAAACTCAAAATGACAAGCAACTGTGTCTGCAAGAAGTGGGGGGTTGTCTGATTTAAACCTCCAACAAGCTTCAAAAGCCTTCAATCTCAGGTTGCACAAAATACACACTTTATTTGGCGAGACATGATAGATACTTTATGGCAGAGCTGTTCTTTTTTGAATTCACTAGATGCAACTGAGAATAATCTAAAGCCATACTTTATTAATAAAATTAGCCAGAAATAGAGAAAGAAAAACTAGTGATATAAGTAAATATCATTTATCAACTGCTTTATATATTTTATATAAATATCTTCTAATCTTAAATGCCTTACCTGACTCCCTTGTTTTCATATTTCTCTTTTATTATACTTGGTGCCAAGCTCTTTTTTTCTGTATAGTCCAAACATTTTCCTGATTATCACTGTGCATGATTGTGTATAAATGCAAAGCAGTTTAAGATTATGCAGGAGGAAATGGTTGATGCATACATTTCACTTCAAAGACCTAACTTATTACCATTCTCCTGCTTGATGAAAAATTCAGAATATTTGTTGCAATAGCTTTATTCTTCATTGGGGTTATTCTTTACTTTTGCCTTTCCAAATTAATTACCAGTAGTACTACTGTACACTTCTGCTTGTCTACGGATATATTAATACCTTGTGATAACCTCTTTTATACTTTTTTAAAAAAATCACTAGTAAAAATTTCTGCTTTATCAAAATTTTTTAATAATTGGTAACTAACATTGTAATAACTGATTTAGGCAAAAATGATCAGCAAATGCTACAACCTTTAGGCAAAGGCTGATACTTAGAATAGGACCTAAGTATCTCTTCTTGGTTTATATATTAATTAGCAAAAGGAATGGTATTTTAAAGTAGAGATAATTGCAGACACCTCCTTATGAAAGTAGTAATGTTAGCATCACCAATAATGAGATAAACTGACATTGTGTGACATAGGGTCATATGCTTGAGAAGAACGGTCCCATGTAGACAGTACTCCAGACATAAATGCACAACCTGAATCTAATCATGAGGAAACAATCAAAAACAAATTCGGTGATGTTATATAAAAATAACAGGCTTGTTATTTTCAAAATGTAATGAAAAAAACAAAAGGATTGATGGGCTGATCAAGATTAAAAGAGACTAAACAGACACAATAACTAAGCACAATACGTAATTCTGGATTGATGCCTGGATAGGAAAAAGGGTTTTCGTTTTGTTTGCTTTTCTCTAAAGAACATTATTAGGACTAAAAATCTAAATCTAAATGTGGACCGTATACTAGGCAATTTGTGTTGTGTTAATGTTAAATTTCCTGAATTTCACAATTAAACTGTATCAAATTAAATTAATACAGGAGGCTATAATGACATAAGGTTCGAGTATTTAGAGGTGAAGTGTTATGATATCTACAACTTATTCTCAAATAATTCAGCATGATTAGATAGATAGATGATAATTACAAAGAAATTAAACAAATGTGAGAAAATATTAATAAATCTAGGTGATGTGCATACCAGTGTTCTAGAATTCTATCAAGTTTTCTATAATTTTTCTGAATGCTTAAAATTTTTCAAAATTAAAAAGTAAAACTAATAAGAATTTCTGCAAATTATATCACAATGACAAATGTATCAGTATTCTTGGAAAAAAAAAAGAGAAAAGGTTTTTAAAAACTGAGCATTCCACAACTGAGTGGACTTATTACCTTCCTTTAACACAACTATATTGGTCAATGTGCTTGTTTTTCTGTAGGGGTTGAAGAATTTTCTGTGTATCATCTAGTGTATATATATGTCTATCAGTCTAAACTAAGGTAATGTCTTTTTTTAATTAATTTATTTTTTACTTGAAGAATAATTGCTTTATAGACGTTTGTAGTTTTCTGTCAAACAGTTTCAAGAGGGAGGGGACATATGTATAGCTATGGTTGATTCATGTTGATGTTTGATGAACTAAGGTAACTTCTTAACTGCTGCTGTGCCTCATTTAATTTTGCCATAGTTAGCCAATTACAGATTATACCTCAGAGTTACAAACTTGAATATCTGAGATACTTTACAAATTTTTTTCTTGCTTATAATTTAGTTTAATTAAAAAGAAAAACATTTTTTTCTCTCATGGAGAAAGCACTACTTCCAAAATAATGAATTTAAATGTAAAAATAAAGTTTAGTTATCAGTTTTATGTCTTTATAGAATCTTCTTTTACCCCCACACATCCATTACTCAATCTCAATTGTGTATGCGTGTGTCAGAGTTTAGCATTAATATTTTCTATCCATTTAAGGGGAAGCTGTTGATATATTCCTGGTCTGCTTTATTTTTCCACTTTAATCTTCACTTTAACCTAAGTTTCTGAAGAAAAACACTTTTAATAATTCTACTACTTCATTTCATGCAAGGATGGGAATGCTAAAGGACAAGAATGGTAAGGACTTATCAGAAGCAGAAGAGATTAAGAAGAGGTGGCAAGAATACACAAGAGAACTATACAAAAAAGGTCTTAATGACCCGGACAACCACAATGGTGTGGCCACTCACCTAGAGTTAGACTTGTGAAGTCAAGTGTGCCTTAAGAAGCATTACTATGGACAAAACTAGTGGAGGTGATGGAATTCTAGCTGAACTATTTCAAATCCTAAAAGATGATGCTTTTAAAGTGTTGCACTCAATACATCAGCAAATTTGGAAAACTTGGCAGTGGCCACAGGACTGGAAGAAGTCAGTTTGTATTCCACTCCCAAAGAAGAGTGATGCCAAAGATTGCTCAAATTACTGTACAATTGCCCTCATTTCACATTCTAGCAAAGTTATGCTAAAAATCCTTCAACCTATACTTCAGCAGTAAATGAACCAAGAACTTCCATATGTATAAGCTGGATTTAGAAAAGGTAGAAGAACCAGAGATCAAATCGCTGACTTTCATTGGATCAAAGAGAAAGCAAGGGAACTGAAAAAAAAAATCTATTTCTGACTATACTTCATTGACTACAGCAAAGCCTTTGACTGTGTGGATCACAACAAACTGTGGAAAGTTCTTAAAGAGATGGGAATACCAGATCATCTTACCCATCTCCTGAGAATCCTGTATGCAGGACAAGAAGCAACAATTAGAATTGGACATGGAACAATGAACTGGTTCAAAATTGGGAAAGGAGTACATCAAGGCTATATATTGTCATCTTGCTTATTTAACTTTTTTCCAGAATACATCATGTGAAATTCCAGGCAGGATGAATCACAAGCTGGAATCAAGACTGTAAGGAGAAATATCAATAATCTCAGATGTGTAGATGATACCACTCTAATGGCAGAAAGCTAAGAGGAACTAAAGAGCCTCTTGATGAGGGTGAAAGAGGAGAAAGAAAAGCTGGCTTAAAACTCAACAGTCAAAAAACAAAAATCATGGCATCCAGTCCCATCATTTCATGGCAAATAGAAGGGGGGAAAGTGGAAACAGTGACAGATTTTATTTTCTTGGGCACCAAAATCACTGCAGATGGTGACTGCAGCCATGAAATTAAAAGACACTTGTTCCTTGGAAGGAAACCTATGACAAATCTAGACAGCATATTAAAAAGCAGAGCCATCACTTCTCCAACAAAGGTGTGTATAGTCAAAGCTATGGTTTTTCCAGTAATAGTATGTATGGATGTTAGAATTGGACCATAAAGAAGGCTGAGTGCTGAAGAATCGATGCTTTTGAATTGTGTTGTTGGAGAAGACTCTTTAGAGTCCTTTGGACTGCAAGGAGATCAAACCAGACAACACTAAAGGAAATCAACCCTGAATATTCATTGGAAGGACTGGCACTGAAGCTGAAGCTCCAATACTTTAGCCACCTGACGCAAAGAGCCAACTCATTGGAAAAGACTCTGATGCTAGGAAAGATTAAGGGCAGGAGGAGAAGGGGGCGACAGAGGATGAGATGGTCAATGGACATGCTGCTGCTGCTGTCACTTCAGTTGTGTCTGACCCTGTGTGACCCCATAGACAGCAGCCCACCAGGCTCCGCCATCCCTGGGATTCTCCAGGCAAGAACACTAGAGTGGGTTGCCATTTCCTTCTCCAATGCATGAAAGTGAAAAGTGAAAGAGAGCTCACTCAGTCATGTCCAACTCTTCACGACCACTTGGACTGCAGCCTACCAGGCTCCTCCGTCCATGGGATTTTCCAGGCAAGAGTACTGGACTGGGTTGCCATTGCCTTCTCCATCAGTGGACATGACTTTGAGCAAACTCTGGGAGATAGTGAAGGACTGGGAAGCTTAGGGTGCTGCAGTCCATAGGTTCACAAAGAGTCAGACGTGACTCAGCAACAAAACAACAACAATAAAACTCTTCTATTCAAGTCTAACTCCTGTCATTTCTTTGCTAACTTTTCTGTGAATCCTTATATATTCACATCCTTACACATACATTATAAAAAGCAATATTTTATTCTAGGAAAATCTCTATTATTTTCTTTTTTTGCATTTTGGGGTCAATAAAGAATGGACAGGAAATATGCAAGGAGAATCAAAATAGACTCTCTTCCCAAAAACTAATTATTAAACTAGGATATTTTACTTGATAAAGGCAAAAGGAAAGGATTTCAGTTTCAGCTGGATTCATTATAAAGATGGAAACTGTCCCAAACAGTAACTCTCATGCAAATAGGAAATGGAGTAAATGACCAGTAGACTGCAAAGTAACCTACACTTTTCTATAATCTCCAACCTCCAATCAATGGTGTCTGAAAAGAGAATCCCTAATCCTGAGCATTACGTAAAAGCGTTCCCATTATATTGAAAGCAGGTTATGCTCTCTAGATCTAAAAATAAAAAGTTCTTCTTAATTTCCTAATACTAATTTTTCTGTTTTTAAAAGATGTGACATAATCCATGAAAAGCTTCCAGCACAGTATCTGGCACATGACCAACATCTTGTAAATGTTAGATATTTTAAATTTTGCAATTTTTCACTCTGTTTGCCTACCCTCAGAATCACTGTTCTTTCCATACCCTTGCATTTTTGGTAGCTCAAACTCCAAAAGCACAGTGCAGAAATCTATATATAGTCCCGGTATTTAGAAAGTATCATTTACCAAATTTAGAGCCAAAACTTGAATTTTCCATGCTTGTATCAACTAGCTGCATAACCAGTCACTCAAAATTTGCAATTTCAGCAAATTCAGTGACCTTTTAGCAAGCTGGTAGCTCTTTTGCTACCAGAGAAACTTGGCAGGCTATCTATGTGTCAGATTGTAGTCTGTTCTATTTAGCGTAAGACTAGTTTTACAGACTGTAGCCTTAATAGCCCCAAATATGTTCATACCTTTCTGAACTTATCCCTTCCTTCAGTGTATGCCACTGGATAATTCCACACTCACTTTGGAACGGCCATGTGATTTGCTTTAGCCAATGTGACAAAAGTACATGTGACACAGCAGAGACTTAAAAAGTTCTTGCAAATCAGGACTCGTAATTTCTGGCTGATTGGAACCCCTGCCAACACCACCGTGTGAACAAGCCCAGGCTCGCCAGCTTGATAATGACAGACACGTGGCCCAGTCTCCCTGTTGCCCCTCAGCAGCCAGCCAACACCTGAAGTCAAACCTCTTCTCTAACTATCAAAGACTGCAGATGTACAAGTGAACCTGGCAAAGAGCAGCCAAATTTTGTCCTGCTGAGCCCAGTTCAGGTTTTCCAGCACATATGTGTCATATGTTATGAGTGACATAGATGACTGTTTCGACCCACTAGGGTTTGGATGCTTTGTTCTGCTGCAACAACTCAAAGAAATCAGTACAAATAAGTACAGTGCTTCTGTAACAAAAACCCAAAATACAAGGCATTAACTTTGGAATAGGTGGCTGGTGGAGGCTGGAAAGGATGCAAAGAAACTGTTATGGCTGGAAAAATGGTGAGCACACTGTTAACAGGGGTTATGAAAGTGATAAGGAAATTGATATGCATGTGTGGGTGTGCTAAGTCACTTCAGTCGTATCTAACTTTTTGTGACCCCACGGACCATACTCTGCTAGGCTACACTGTCCATGGATTCTTCAGGTAAGAATATCAGAGTGGGTGCCATTTCCTCCTCCAGGGGAATTTCCTCACCCAGATACTGAACCCAAGTCTCCTGTGTTGGCAGGCAGATTCTTTACCACTGGCGCCACCTGGGAAACCCAAAGAAACTGCAAAAGCAGACTAGAAAAAGTGACCTAAGTTAGGCAGTTGTGAAATAATAAAAATGCTGCCTGAAGTAACTAATAAATTTGGCTAGGGAGATGACCCCACAAAAAGCTAAAGTCAATTGGCTTCTTTTAACTGCCTATGATAAGGTACAAGAAAGGAGAAATGAGCTCAAGAAAATTCTGTCTGCAAGCAGAACTTAGGGGGAATGTAAAGGGGTCAGGACATGCTGGAAAAAAAGTTAACTGTTCTTTATCTCCAATCTCCCCAGTCAGGAAAATATTGTCAAGGTAACAAATCGTTTCAGGATAAAGATCGAATCATAGTGTGACTCAAAGTCCCTTTGTTTTTGTTTAGTCGCTAAGTCATGTCTAAATCTTTTGCTACCCCATCGACTATAGCCACCAGGCTCCTCTGTTCATGGGATTCTCCAGGCAAGAATACTGTAGTGGGTTGCCATTTCCTTCTCCAGGGGATCTTCCTGTCTCAGGGATCAAACGTGTATCTCCTGCATCAACAGGTGGATTCTTTACCACTGAGCCACCAGGGAAGCCGAAATCCCTTTGTTAAGAGCTATACAATTTTTAATGACATATATAGTACTCTCAGACGAAAGAAAAAAAAAAAAAGACTTCAAATTCTTCAGGGAGGTTCCCCAGCAACCTGACACACCCAAGTACAAAGAAAACTGCCTCTATATGAATTGTGAAATTGGCTTCCATACCTGAATCAGAGTCATAGGAAGCTCTCAAAATGTTGAAGTCAACTACATTGATAAAAGCCCAGACATCCTGCACTGAAAGAGACCACATCATCTCAAACCATAAAGAGCCTCTGGGACCCCAACACTCCATATCAATGAAGAAGGCTGAGAATGATATTCAGCTATAAATACAATACATTGCTTATAAATAAGGAATGATGGGGCTTCCCTGGTGGCTCAGTGATAAAGAAACTGCCTGCCAATGCAGGGGACACAAGTTCGATCCCATAGTCCAGGAAGATCCCACATGCAGCAGAACAACTAAGCCTGTGCTCCACAACTACTGAGCCAGTACGCTATAGCCCATGAGCTGCAACTATTGAGCCCACGCAACAGCACTACTGAAGCCTGAGCAACTAGAGTTTGTGCTCCAAAACAAGAGAAGCCACTGCAATGAAAAGCCCAAGCACCACAGCTAGAGAGTAGCCCCTGCGTGCAACTGAAGAAGGCCCTTGCACAGCCAAGAAGCCATAAATTAAATAAATCTATAAATCTTTTTTAAAAATATAAGGAATGTCATCTCAGAGGTCAGAGACAAGAACTGTGAAAAACAATGGACTAGGGTACCACTCGTTGAGATTTGTAAAAAAACAACAGACTGGAGAAACACGCCCAGAAAGCAGTTTCAGCCTAATCAAGGAAAACTTCCTGACCATGGAGCACAGAAAGTGAAAGTCGCTCAGTCGTGTCTGACTCTTTGTGACCCCATGGACTGTACAGTCCATGCGATTCTCCAGGCCAGAATACTGGAGTGGGTAGCCTTTCCCTTTTCCAGGGGATCTTTCCAACCCAGGAATCAAACCCACGTCTTTGGCATTGCAGGAGGATTCTTTACCAGCTAAGCTATCAGGGAACCCCTGGAGCACAGATGATCTGGCAACATATGCCTGGCTGGATTTCAGAATTCTTGTGAATCAGTGACTGCTTCTACTCTCAGTCTTCCCCTTTCAAATGGTTCTTTCTATTATAGTTATCATGTTGTGGGTCTTAAGTTACTTATGTTGTAACTTAGCTTTTTAGTGCAACTAAATAAATAGGAACTGCATTCAAAGGTACTTTCTATGATTCTATATCAAGAGATCCTGGACTTTTAGCCTGATGTTGTAACTAGATGAAATTTAGGGGGTTTTAGAAGGGAAGGAATGTGTTTTGCCTATGAAAAGGATATAAATCATCAAGTCAGGGGCCTTCTACGGTAGGTTGTGGCAGTAAGACTCCAGCTGTTCACACTTGCCTGGATCCATACCTAGTCCCCTTCCACATGCTGGACTTGGTCATGTGACTTGTTTCAGCCAATGAGACAGTAGCAAAATGAAACTCACAGAACCTTGCAAAGTTCTCCCAGGTAGGAGTTTGCCTATTTTGGCTGCTCTTAGAACCACCATGTGAACAAGAACAGGTGAGCCTGCTGGATACATGACCTTAAATATAGTAGCCTTGATTACCCCAGCCAAAAGCCACTAACCCCTAGAAGCAGAACCATGACCAACAGCTGACCACAGATATATACTTGAAACTAGTCAAGAACTACCCAGTGGAGCCCATCCAAATTGCCAACCAACAAATAAAAAACTAAATAAATAACAATTGTTTTAAGCCACTAAACTGGTGGTGTAGAATAACATGGCAAAGAATAATGTTCTGGTTCACATCCAGCAAATTAAAGCCTGTAGGTCAATTTAGCCTGCTCCCTGTTTTTGTACAGCCTACAAATTAAGAATGGCTTTTACATTTGTAAATGACTGAAAAACCAAAAGAAGAATTTATTTCATGACATATAAAGTTTGTGAAATTCAAATTTCAGTGTTCAGAATTTTATTGGAACACAGCCAAATCCATTTGTTTATCATTATCTATGGCCGCTTTTGCATTGCGAGAGCAAAGTTTAATAGAGACTATATCGCCTGTGCTGAAGAAGAATGTAACCTGCCATATCAGTAAACAAAGGATTCTAAAGCCATCAAGCTATCAGCCACTGCAGCCACCCCCAACTGTGCACCCTTAGAAGATTCAGGATAAAGAAAAGCAGGATATAGGCCCTAGATAGTTAAGGTGCATATCAAAGGAATGGTTTCAATGAGCCCAGACTCTTGCATCTTCCCATGCAAAGAAAAGCAATAAATTCATTAACTTGAGATGTTCATTGTCCTTCAAATCATCATTTTCTTCCAAAGATTAACAGTAATTTTTTGATACTCTGATCACCTGGTTGTTTCTGCAAAAACTCCTATATATCCTGACTCCTCCCTTACCTCTTCAGAACAGTCCCTCAGAGTTAGCTGAGGGCCTGTCTCCCCAGCTTGAGTCCTCAGTATGCCCACTGAATAAAATGGAATTCTCAACTTTTACATTTGTTTTTTCACTAGATACCTGAAAAGCCTAAAATATTTACTATTTGATTCTACATAGAAAAAATCTGATGACCTCTGTTTCAGTTATAATTCACACTTGTTTACATATGGTCAAAAATAGTACAGCCAAAGTTTAGCATTAAGAAGGAAAGTAGCTGTTTCATGTCTCTCCAGCCCAGGCACAAGTTTCAGGCTACCATCCACACCGACATGATGCCATCCATATGTGGAGTTCAGTGAGATCCTATCAGAAGAGCAAATGTATACTACAAATGATGAGGACCTTTAGGCAGGAAGTGAAAAAATAGAGTGAAAACAAGGAAACAAGGCACAAGTGACTTAAAAGTCCATGAGAGGAATCTGTGTTTGCTGTCACCACCTTTTTTTTCCCCTTCTTTATAATATTGCAGTTGAAACACAAGTAGAAACAATACTACAGCTTTAACAATTGAGCAGTTATCTACTGTGGAAGGAAATCTAAGTTTACATCAAAAAAATACAGCAAGCAAGTAAGGTTTTTAATCTCATTATAAATATTTTGCAAGTATAGACATGGTGAAAGAAAGCACAGTAGATTGGAAACAAATGACTAACAAAACTTTTATGGCCTTACTCTCATTATTTCCATGGTAGTATTTTTGCTTAGTCATTTCCCTTATGTTCTTTTTCCCTGGCTCTTCCTTTTAACTGCCCCAATAAAACAAAACCAGTAAATGAAGCTCATTAAGTTTCAGTCTGACCAGCGATGAAGAAACCAGAATATTCACCAGTAGGTGCTCTAACAATATCCCTCCATAAATTCACTGATCTCTGATGATCCCCTATTTTAGTATGGAAATCAAGAGTCAGAAAGAAGGGACAGGTAGACGCAAAATGAGAGAAAGAAAAAGAGGAGGGAAATGAGAAAAAGGACAAAAATTAAAAAACCCCAAAACCTACTCTCATTGCTTTACATGTGATAAGAAATTGTACAAAGGAATTGCAGTTATCAGGAGGGCAGGAACATCATTTTCCACATTTCCTATTTAGGGACCTGCCTCTGGCCTACAAGTATTAATATGACAGAACAGTTATAAATTAGGACCAAACTCACCAGAGACTTCAAAGTACATTGGTCACTTAGGTTCCTGAGATGCCCTTTAAGTTGGTATAGAACTGAAAAAAAAAAGAGTGGTAAGTTTCTGATGGAAATGCCAACATATGCTATATTTTGATTTAGAGCTTTTCACTTATTTCTAATGAGAGACCAAGGTAGGAAGGTGGGAAGAACAGTCTGCCCGGATGCCTACAATCAGGGAGCACATAACACAGCAAATTCAAAAACAAAATAAAAGTGAAAAAAAAGTCTGCTTTTTATCACCCTACGTGGAAAATTCTAATTGATGTCCACGATAAAATAATCCTCCCTACCCAAGCAAACTGACTTCTGCCTCTTGGTACACCACAGCTTATTTTATCCCTAACTGTAGAAGGTTTCTACTCTTTTCATATCCACAGACACCTTAAAACCAGCCTTGAACATATATCCAGAATTATAAACATTCCAGAAGCATGGACCAACAACTGAATTTTACTAGAGGTTTTGTGGGGTAGCTGAGAAAGGAGTTACATAATAAATGCTACAACAAATCTTTAATTCTCTCCTAAGCTTTGATCCCTTTTATCTTTCTTTGAAATCTCAGATTATCCGTTCTTCCTATCACCTGAAACATCTTCCCTTTTCTTTTCAAACTCTATTCCTCCTTTAGTATCTCTGTCCCTTTCTTATTTGAAGAAATCTTGCCAATTTATATCTTCACCTATTAAACCCTCCACAAAACAAATAATAAACTTGCTACTGGGATACTCTTTCCTCCTTAGCCTAAAAAAGGACCAACCATGAAGAGGCTGTAAATAATCAGTACTACTCTAACACAAGAGTTGATGCTTTTGAACTGTGGTGTTAAAGAAGACTCTTGATAGTCCGTTGGACTGCAAGGAGATTCAACCAGTCCATCCTAAAGGAAATTGGCCCTGAATATTCATTGGAAGGACTGATGCTGAGGCTGAAACTCCAATACTTTGACCACCTGACACAAAGAAGTGACTCATTGGAAAAGCCCCTGATGCAGGAAAGATTGAAGGTGGGAAGAGAAGGGGATGACAGAGGATGAGATGGTTGGATGGCATCACTGACTCAATGGACATGAGTCTGAGTAAGCACCAAGAGTTGTGATGGACAGGGAAGCCTGGCATGCTGCAGTCCATGGGGTTGCAAAGAGTTGGACACAACTGAATGACTGAACTGAACTGAACTCTGGTTGATATATACATTGAATAACAATGTGGGTGACTACATTTTAAAATATAGATAGAGCAAACTGTTACAGCTATTTAAATACTGATATATTATAGAAAAACACAAAAGTAATAAAGTATAAAAGGGTAATATTTTCAAAGGGTATTTTTACAATTTATATACCATCTGCTATAAAGATAACAAATATTTTACCCAAATTAGTTTGGTATTTGTAGCTTTCAAGTTTATAACATCTATAATACCAAGGGGAAATTCCTGATGAAGAAAGAAGACTTGCATTTTGACATTATACAAACCTTCTAAAGTGCTTGCCCCAAGTGTATTTTTACATAGTCTCCCTCTTTGTAAAGTTGCTTACACTGAAATTTTCCAAAAGTGAAGTGAAATAAATGCTCTAAACTGCTTCAGCACAATTCAGCAAGGTTTCATTCCACTTACTGAAATATATTTTTACCTACAAGCATGTGCCAGTGTTAAGTGATGTATTTGTCAGGCACCTGCATGAGTGAAAAGTACTTATGCTAAAATGTTCCCTTTGCTCTCCCAGAGCGCAAGAATGGGAAACAAAAGTGGGTTCCCTTTCCAAAGGTTAAAGTGAACAAAAAACTCTGCTGGATGAAGTTTAACTTCTCCCTGATAATGCTTCCCTCTCCCTAGCCTCCCTACCCAGCAACACGCTAAAAATGGGGGAGGGGAGGGGAACAGAATAAAAAAGTCAGTTTGGGGACTTCACTCGTGGTACAGTGGATAAGAATCTGTCTGCCAGTGAAGGGGCCATGGGTTCGATCCCTGGTCCAGGAAGATTCCACATGTTGCAGAGCAACTAAGCCTGTGCACTAGGCTGATAGAGCACAGGAGCTGCAAATACAGAGCCTGTGTGCCGCAGAATGTAGAATCTTCTTTGGCAGCAATGAAGACCCAGTGCAACGAAAAATAGAGAAAAAAATAAAACTTTTAAAAAAGAATCTATTTTAAAAAGATCAATTTTGTCAGGTTTTCACTGATACTTGGTCTATTTTCAAGATGGAGAAGAAAATATTAATTCTAGACTACAGGAGTAGTAGCTGACCCATTCAGAAATGTGTTATCCTTTGTAGTATATGCAAAAAATAGAATTATCATAAGGTGCCAAATATGCATATCTACATTATTTTAGAATAGATGCTAAAAGTACCAAATCCAAGTGATCTGCAAGAAGATAAATCTAAGCCAGATCCCCAGTCTCTTATCTATGAAAGGGCTAAAAATATATTTCTGCTCTGTAGACTTTTCATCAATGAACAATCAGAAATACATTATTTTCCACATAATAACATGTATGGAAGATACAACAGAGTATCTTTTTGAGGTCTAGAATGTTGGTTTCCAAGCTATTTGGATAGTACAATTCAACAATAAAAAATGTTCAAACATGAACTTCAAAGAGTCAACATTTATTTTTAAATTATATACATGTACTATATTATCTAAATAACATGCTTCTAAAACACCAAAATCAGGAAAATTCATAGAATAAGATAATGAAGCACACAATATTTTAAAATGCTTTATTGGTCATTTGTATTTTTATAAAATGATTCTCACTAAAAACATAATAAATATTGTTAATACAATAATACACTTCAATTGTTCCACAGTTTAACATCTGACGACAGGAGTTTAAAGTTTGCTTCTAAGTTGTTTCTTTTGATACATAGTTTTTGTAAGTGAAAAATATTTCTCATGAACATTTGTATTTCCCAAATAGGAAAAGTGCCAACATTTGGTTGCACTTACTAAATTCTGATGCTCATTTTTCAATGCCACCCCAAAATTTTATAGTTTGGTGAAATTCACCTAGTAAATTTCCAGTTGTTGCACACTAATCACAAATATGCACAGAAACTCTACATTGGAAGATTTCTAAATGGATTTTAAATTTTTTTCAAATTTCTTACAAGCCAAATAAGCATTTTCTTAGGTAGCACAACATTTTTTCTGCACTACTATATAACAGTAGAAATATTTCCCAATATTTGTTTTTAAAAGACTTCATTTTAAGAAAAGAAAGGAATTTTCTAATTATGAAACTGCCTGTTTTGCTGGCACAGAGAAAATGGATGAGTAAGGGTGTGTGTGTTAATTTTCTACTAGGTAACAGAATACTCCAGAGAAGGCACTGGCGACCCACTCCAGTACTCTTGCCTGGAAAATCCTATGGACAGAGGAGCCTGGTAGGCTACAGTCCATGGGGTCGCTAAGAGTCGGACAGGACTGAGCAGCTTCACTTTTAATTTTCACTTTCATGCACTGGAGAAGGAAATGGCAACCCACTCCAGTATTCTTGCCTGGAGAATCCCAGGGACAGGGGCTGCTGTCTATGAGGTCGCACAGAGTCGGACATGACTGAAGCAACTAAGCAGCAGCAGCAGTCTACTCATGGTTACTTATAGAAAGGTCAGCAAACTTAGAACTTTATATTTCACAAAATAAATAAGCACCATTTATCACTAAATATGACAACTCCCCCAAGTGTTTTATTTCAAAATAACCGTTGAATTTCTGTAAGGCATAAGAGATACCCGAGGTCACTTCCCGTCTTAGTACTAAAAACATTATGGAACCAAATAGAAAGCCCAGAGATAAATCTATGGACACCTTATCTTTGACAAAGGAGGCAAGAATATATAATGGAGAAAAGACAATCTCTTTAACAAGTGGTGCTGGGAAAACTAGTCAACCACTTGTAAAAGAATGACACTAGAACACTTTCTAACACCATATGCAAAAATAAACTCAAAATGGATTAAATAAATGTAAGAACAGAAACTATAAAACTCCTAGAGGAAAACATAGGCAAAACACTCTCTGACATAAATCACAGCAGGATCCTCTATGACCCACCTCCCAGAGTAATGGAAATAAAAGCAAAAATGAACAAATGGGGCCTAATTAAACTTAAAAGCTTTTGCCCAGGGAAGGAAACTATAAGCAAGGTAAAAAGACAGCCTTCAGAATGGGAGAAAATAATAGCAAAAGAAGCAACTGACAAAGAATTAATCTCAAAAATATACAAGCAACCCCTGCAGCTCAATTCCATAAAAATAAATACCCAATCAAAAAATGGGCCAAAGAACTAAACAGACATTTCTCCCAAGAAGACATACAGATGGCTAACAAACACATGATAAGATGCTCAACATCACTCATTATCAGAGAAATGCAAATCAAGACCACAATGAGGTACCATCTCACGCCAGTCAGAATGGCTGTGATCCAAAAGTCTACAAGCAATAAATGCTGGAGAGGGTGTGGAGAAAAGGGAACCCTCTTACACTGTTGGTGGGAATGCAAACTAGTACAGTCACTATGGAGAACAGTGTGGAGATTCCTTAAAAAGCTGGAAATAGAGCTGCCATATGACCCAGCAGTCCCACTGCTGGGCATACACATGGAGGAAACCAGAATTTAAAGAGACACGTGTACCCCAATGTTCATCGCAGCACTGTTTATAATAGCCAGGACATGGAAGCAACCCAGATGTCCACTGGCAGATGAATGGATAAGAAAGCTGTGGTACATATACACAATGGAGTATTACTCAGCTATTAAAAAGAATACATTTGAATCAGTTCTAATGAGGTGGATGAAACTGGAGCCGATTATAGAGAGTGAAGTAAGCCAGAAAGAAAAACACCAATATTGTATACTAACGCATATATATGGAATTTAGAAAGATGGTAACGATAACTCCATATGTGAGACAGCAAAAGAGACACAGATGTATAGAACAGTCTCTTGGACTCTGTGGGAGAAGGCGAAAGTGGGATGATTTGAGAGAATAGCATTGAAATATGTACATTATCATATGTGAAACAGATCGCCAGTGCAGGTTCGATGCATGAGACAGGGTGCTCAGGGCTGGTGCACTGGGATGACCCAGAGGGATGGGATGGAGAGGGAGGTGACAGCGGGTGTTCAGGATGGGGAACACATGTACACCCATGGCGGAGTCATGTCAATGTATGGCAAAACCCCTACAATATTGTAAAGTAATTAGCCTCCAATTAAAATAAATAAATTAAATTAAAAATAAATAAATAAAAACATTATGAGGATTCTATTATTTAGAATAGTATACTCTAATCCATAAATCTGCTTGAGGGACACACAAACTGCAGTACCCTGAAAGAATACTCTGTGGATTGGCAGGACTTGTGGTCCACATGGTGTCAGAAGATTTCATTTACATAACTGCATTCAGTTTGGAACTTTACCAGCCTAAATTATCCTCAGAGTTCTTATGCAGTCTGGTGCTGACCATGGATGGGCCATCCCAGAGATCACCCCAGTACTTTGACATGGATCCCTCATCATTCAGTAGCTTAGCCTAAGCTTCTTGGCATAGTACCTGGTTTCCAAGGCCACAGAAGTAGAAATCTCTTACAGACTTGTCCCAAAACTTACTTAGATTATTCTGCTGCATTCTATTGGTCAAAGCAAGTTACATGGACTTCCCAGATTGAAATGAGAGGAACAAGATTCCATGTTTTGATGAAAGAAGCAGCATGCATGTACAGAGAGAGGAAGAACTGTTACCAGTCACATTGGAGACAAGCTTTTACACAGATGAACTTACAGTTAAAATTTGAGAACAGCTCTTCTAAGGTGATAAACGTAGCAGCGACTGTTAGATTTAACCTAAGAGCAGTTTTCAGCATTCATAATAAATTGTCACATGGCTTTTGCATTGAACTAGCGAATACCATAAAAGTAACAACCTTAGATCAAAACACATATACACACAATGTAGTATATTCTAGGAGGGGTATTTCTTTTTCATAAAGCTAAATTACATTGTAATAATCAGTTTTTAAACCATTCTTTCCTAAGACATCAGTCTTATCCCTGCAATAAGTTGTGAATAAATAGACCATCTGGATAAAACAAAAAAGTTTAATAATGAAAGAAAAAACAATTTCAATTCCATTGTATTACCTTAACCAAACCAGTTACATGTATCAGCAGATTTGGCATAGCTTTCCTCAGTGCAAAATCCTACCATTAATAGAGAATAACCAAACAACTCTTTGGTTGTTTTTTCAGGGCTATGCTGGCACTGGACAAGAACAGAAAGGAACATAGATAGTCCTCCAAATCAACAAGGGTTAACTCAGTTTCCAAATACAAGAGAAACTTGGCTTCAAAGATTTCATTCAAAGTTTCCATTACGTCTTGAGACCCCTGGCTTACAGAATATGTTACTTTCCTAAATCATGAATTTGAATCACATAATTATACAGAGAAGTGTTAAAGACTGAGCCAGTATTATCAAAAGGATAAGAAACAATTAGAGCTGGAAAGGATGTGAAGTAAAAGGAACCACCATACACTGTTGGTGAGAATGTAAACTGGTACAACTACTATGGAAAAAAAAATATGGAGATTCCTCAAAAAATTAAGAACAAAACTACCATATGATCCAGCTAATCCACTTTTGTGTGTTTATATGAAGAATACGAAAATACTAATTCAAAAAGATTTATGCACCCCTAAGTTCACTGGACAGAGAAGGCAATGGCACCCACTCCAGTACTCTTGCCTGGAAAATCCCATGGACGGAGGAGCCTGGTAGGCTGCAGTCCATGGGGTCACTAAGAGTCGGACAAGACTGAGCAGCTTCACTTTCAGTTTTCACTTTCGTGCATTGGAGAAGGAAATGGCAGCCCAGTCCAGTACTCTTGCCTGGAGAATCCCAGGGACAGGGGAGCCTGGTGGGCTGCCGTCTATGGGGTTGCACAGAGTTGGACACGACTGAAGCGACTTAGCAGCAGCAGCACATTCATTAGAGGGGCTTTCCCAGTGGCTCAGAGGTAAAGAATCAGCCTGCAATGCAGGAGTTGTAGATTCGATCCCTGGGTTAGGAAGCTCCCCTGGAGGAGGGCATGGCAACCCACTCCGGTATTCTTGCCTGTAGAACCCCATGGACAGAGGAACCTGGTGGGCTACAGTCTATAGGGTCGCAAAGAGTCCAACACAACTGAAGTGACTTAGCATGCACACATGTTCATTGCAGGGCTTTCCAGGTGGTGCTGGTAGTAAAGAACTTGCCTGACAGTACAAGAGATGTAAGAGACTCACGTTTGATCCCTGGTTGGGGAAGATTCCCTGGAGGAGAGCATGGCAACCCACTCCAGCATCCTTGCCTGGAGAATCCCATGGACAGAGGAACCTGTCGGGCTATGTTCATAGGGTCGCACAGAGTTGGACAGGACTGAAGCACCCATGTGCATTCCAGCATTATTTACAATAAGAAAAATATGGAAACACCTAAGCACCCATCAAAAGATGAACAGATAAAGACGATGTGATATATAATAAAATGGAATATTGCTCAGCTTTAAAAAATATGAAATATTGCTATTTGCAATGATATGGATAGACCTTCGGGTATTATGCTAAGTGAAATAAGACAGAAAAAGAAATAAATACCACATGATTTCACTCATATGTGCATTATTTTTAAAATGAATGAACAAATAAAACAAATTTAAAACAAACACAAATATATACAGAACTGACTGGTAGTCACCAAATGGGAAGAGAGACTGAGGGAGGGTGAAATGGATAAAAGAGGTCAACTGTATTGTGATGTATGGAAAGTAGACTTTCGGTGGTGAGCATGCTGTAGTATATACAGAAGTTGAAATTATGTGGTACACATAAAATTACATCATGTTATTAAACCAGTATTACCTCAAGTAAAACAACAACAAAAAGGACTAAGCCTGGCTAATTGCCCAGAATCTGCTCTTAATTGGGACTTGTTGCCTTCTACTTGTCACAAATAAATTTTAAAAGTAGAAATTACATGCTTTAGATCAGGTGTCAAAAACTAAAAACTTATAGGCCAGATACAAGACAGATGTATTTAGCTTGGTCTGAACTTAAAAAAAAAAAAAAAAAAAAAACTAGAATTAGTTGCAACTTTGTGTTAAAAATTAAAATCACAGCACTTCAAATTCTTTTTTTAAAAAAAGCATGGGGATTTGTGGGGGCTTCTCTGGTGGCTCAGTGGTAAAGAATTTGCCTGTCAATGCAGGAGATACAGGCTTGATTCGTGATCTGGGAAGATCCCACGTGCCAAGGAGCAACTAAGCCTTTACAAAACAACTGCTGAGCTTGTGCTCTAAAGCCTGGGAGCTGCAACTACTGAGTCCATGCACCGTAACTATGGAACCCCGTGCACCCTAGAACCCATGCTCTGCAACAAGAGAAGCACCCACCACATACCACAACTAGACAGTAGCCCCACTTACCACAGTCAGAAAAAAGCCCAAGCAGCAGCAGGGACCCAGCACAGCCAAAAGCAAATAAATTAATTAAAGGTTAAAAAACAAAGCATGGGGATTTGTAATACTGCTCTCACATTTCTCATGGCAGCACAGGACTGGAGCTGACTGCAGACCCATACAGACAGGTCATGTGCATTGCCACTGTGCCTACTGCTCTCTATGAACTTGTTCTAGAATGCTTCCTTCATTTACATTACCTATCTGACCTTTGGAAGTAATTTAGTTTTTCACTCCCATAGTGGTTTTGTTTGTTTGTTTTTTAAACAGGAACTTTAAAGTGACTGGAAGATGCCATTTGTAGAGATTTATAAATATAAAAGGCCTACGCTGGGCTTCCCTGGTGATCCAGCGGTTAAGAATTCGTCTTACAATACAGGTGACACACGTTTGAACCCTGGTCTGTAAAAATGCCGCACCTCATGGGGAAACTAAGCTTGTGCAGCACAACTGTTGAGCCTGTGCTCTGGAGCCCAGGAGCTGCAACTTCTGAGCCCAGGAGCTCTAGAGCCTGTGCTCCACCAGAGAAACCACCACAAGGTAAAGCCTGTGCACCACGACTGAAGCGTAGCCTCCACCTGTCACAACTAGAGAACGTTTGTGTTCATCGACGAAGACCCAGCACAGCCAAAAATAAATAATTTTTTCTTAAAAACAAGATCTACTCTATTTAAAGATCAGATTTCACTGATATACATCCTAGCACACGTTTGATATGCAATGCATGTACTACAAATTGAAACTTTTTATTTTTTCTTATCACAAAAAAATAGCTAGTATCATTTATTTAGAATAACAGTAGACTTTTTAGGAGAAAAAAATCGACCTTCTGAAACTTTTTTATATAGTATCATTTTTTTTTTCCCCAGTTGAAGAGAGAAAAGAGGAAAAATACCCTGGAATTATGTGAAGGGCCAAAAAAAAAAAAAAAAAAAACCAGGAATACAAAATATATTGGAGTTTTTTTCTATAAAACAACTATCCTACTAGAGGTCATTGTCACTATAAAATCTAAAATATTAACCCAGGAATTTGTCCACTTCTGTGACGGTTAGTTTAAATACCTAGGTGCCCAAATATTTGGTCAAATATTATTTAAAGGTATTTGTGAGGGTGTTTTTGGATGAGATCAGAATTTAATTTGGTAGACTGAGTGAAGTAAGTTGCCTTGCCAAACCAGTCCATCGAAGGCCTGAACAGAACAAAAGATGAAATAAGAATTCCATTTCTCTGTCTGATTGTCTTGAAACTGGGACCCTGGTGTTTTCTCTCCCTGCCTTCAGATTCAGACTTGGACTATAACTTACACCACTGGCTCAAAATTGGGAAAGGAGTAAGTGAGGTCTATATCTTGTCACTTGTGGATGTCACTTGTCATCCACAGCTGGATGAACCACAAGCTGGAATCAAGATTGCCCAGAGAAGTATCAACAACCTCAGATAAATACAGATGACACTACCTTGATGGCAGAAAGCAAAGAGGAACAAAAGAGCCTCTTGATGAAGGTCAAAGAGGAAACTGAAAAAGCTGGCTTAAAACTCAAAGGTCAAAAAACTAAGAGCATGGCATCTGGTCTCCTCAATTCATGACAAACAGATGGGGCAACAATGGAAATAGTGACAGATTTTATTTTCTTCAGCTCCAAAATCACTGTAGACGGTGACTGCAGCCAAGAAATTAAAAGACGCTTGCTCCTTGGAAGAAAAACTATGACAAACCTAGATAGTGAATTAAAAGCAGAGACATCATTTTACCAACAAAGGTCTGGATAATCAAAGCTATGGTTTTTCCAGTAGTCATGTACAGATGTGAGAATTGGATCATAAAGAGGCTGAGTGCAGAAGAATTGATGTTTTTGAACTGTGGGGCTGGAGAAGACTCTTGAGAGCTCCTTGGACAGCAAGGAGATCAAACCAGTCAATCCTAAAAGAAATCAGACCTAAATATTGACTGGAAGAACTGATGCTGAAGCTAAAACTCCAATACTTTGGCCACTTGATGCGAAAAACTGACTCACTGGACAAGACCCTGATGCTGGGAAAGATTGAAAGAAGGAGAGAAGGGGATGACGGAGGATGAGATGGTTGGATGGCATCACCAACTCAATGGACTAGAGCTTGAACAAACTCCAGGAGATGGTGATGGACAGGGAAGACTGGTATGCTGCAGTCCATGGGGTCACAAAGAGTCAGACACGACTTAGCAACTAAACAACAACAAATACCTTGACTCTCCTGGGTCTTCAGCTTGCTGACTGCAGGTCCTGGGGCAGACTCTGGAACTTCTCAGCGTCCGTAACTGTGTGAGCCAATTCCTTATAATTTTAGATACATATTTGTATATATATACATACATATATACATGTACAAATATATATATATACACATATATGCATATGATCTCCTTTAGTTCTTTTTCTCTGGAAAACCCTAACTTTATTTTTTTTTTAAATTTTACTTATCTATTTAACACCACGTGTGGCATGTGGGATCTTAGTTCCCTGACCGGGGATCAAACACTTTCCTCCCTGCACTGAAAGTGCAGAGTCTTAACCACTGGACCGCCAAGGAAGTCCCCTAACACAATTTCTTAATGTTAAATATCGTTTTGTCCATGCATGCTCAGTCATGTCCACCTCTTTGCAATTCTATGTACTGGGGCCTGCCAGGCTCCTCTATCCATGGGATTTTCCAGGCAAGAATACTAGAGTGCCATTTACCTCTGCAGGGGATCTTCCTGACCCAGGGAGCAAATCCAGTCTTTTGTATCTCCTACATTGCCAGGCAGAGTCTTTACCACTGCACCACCTGGGAAACCTAATGTCACTCCTACTGGTGTTAATATAACTTCTATGCTTGCCAGGTTTGTCTCACATAATGTTAACATTTTTATCTAAAGGACAGTAATAGCACAAACAGCATTCTAACTAGAGTAATCAGAAGACCTGGATTCAAATTTCAGCTCTACCAGTTACTGTCTGCAAGACCCGGCAAATCAGTTTTCCTCCACTGATCTTCTTTATCAGTGGCAGGACACATCTGGGGACTCAATATATATGTCCAACTAATACTTATGTTTTAAGATTTTATAATTTGTTATCCCCAATAGAAACTTTCTCTCAGTCTGATTTGTGTGTGAATCTTCAAGCCACGTTTTCACTGATATCTTTGAGGAACTGGATGCTATTACTGATCTCTTCTGATGTCCTCAGAGAGATCTCTTTTTAAGTTAGTGTTTGTAATAGAAAGAGGCATTATACTTTAAAGATAAAGCATAGGGGACAAAAGCACTGGCATTAGCATAGCATAGCATTAACCTCTAGTATAAGATTTGAAAAGCACAGTCAAGACAGAGGATCCAGTGACTCAGCTGGGATAAACCAGTCTTCAGCATTATCAACTTAGTAGTAACTGAAGAGTCATTTGGCTACATTTGATTTTTACACATCTGTCAACTAAATCAGCTCTCCAAATGAAAAATCTGGCACCTGGAAACATTATGTGGATTTGTGAGTCCCCCTGGAGAATTTTGGGTCCATAAACCAATGAATAGATTACTATGACACATAAATAGAGTATTTTCATCTGTGACAGATATAATCTTGCTCTGGTACTCTCTGTGTCATGTTGTAGAAAACTATACTCACTGTCTTCAAACCAGCTTTAGAAAATGTTGAAAGATGAGCAACAACATTAAACACGGAATTTTATTTGTGAAGACCTAAATCCAATCTCTGTCAATACCACTAACTTCATTCTTTGAGTTACTCCACTGACTTCAGTCTTAATATAAGCAATTTATATTTCAAATCACTTCAACAGTTAAGACCTCATTCATCCTTCCAAAAAAACCTATGACATAATAAGTCTTACTAGGAAGAAAACCAAGACTTACTGATTTTGCAACTTACCTAAAGTCAAAGATGTCTCTCTTCAATTCTAGGTATTGTTTCACCATGTCATAAAATCTTTTTAATCCATAAAATAAGAATATAGCAACTCTTTATTAAGTTTTGAATTTCATTCATTCATTCAGAAAATATGTTATTTATCATCCAGATGAATCAAAACATGGGTGATACTAAAAATAGGGTAATTTATATGTCTCTAGAAAGCAAAGATTGGGCTTTCCAGGTGGCGTTAGAAGTTAAGAACCCTCATGCAAATGCAGGAGACTTAAGAGGCAAGGGTTCGATCCCTGGGTTAGGAAGATCCTCTGGAGGAGGGCATGGCAACCCACTCCAGTACTTTTGCCTGGAGAATTCCTTGGACAGAGAGGCTAGGGGCTACAGTCCATAGAGTCCCAAAGAGTCAGATAAGACTAAAGCGACTTAGCATGTACACATGCACACAGAAAACAAAGATTATGAGGAAAATAGTGTTCTTTGTAAAGTACATTAGCATCAAGCACCGCAGAAGCACTCCTGAACGTGGCAGTATTAGCAAAACATGTACTGGAGGTTCTGGGAACACTTTTAAGGGAATTTTTTGAGGTCTCTCTAAAAATTGTCAAGGAATTGCTTACACGATAATAATACCATATATAAGTGCCTGAAATGCTATCACATATTTTCTTATCTATTTTTAGATACACAGTTATATGGACATATTATATTAGCCTTTTGGAAAGCACTATGTGTAAGTCTAAAGTTTAATGAAATCAGACTGATCTCTCTACTTTTTACTTTAATTAATGAGATGTTTGAAATGTTGTCCACCTTCTACTGTGCCCAAACCCTGGGTCAGTTATTTGACTTGAAAGCCAAGCTCCTTGGATCTGTGACCAAAAAAGAGAAGCTTGTCGCCCTGGATGAGATCAAATTGCCACAAGCTACAGCCTCTTTCAAACCTCCCACTGCTGAGTTGGTATATCTACCACTCCTATGTTTTCATCACAGCATTTTGTAGCTGTGGTTTTGATCACCATAAAGAAACACTAATATTAGAGCTAACAACTACAACAATCACAACCTAGGAAAAAATTAGAGCTGGGTGGAGAGATTTACCTTCTCAATGTCTAGAGAACCCTATTTCATTGTGCAGAGTGTTTAACTGAATGGTGACATCTTTCTAGAAAGTCTCTGGAAGTGTGTCTTGAAGATGGCTGAAATCTCTGTACAAATTTGAATATTCTGTAGAAGCAAATTACTAGCACTTTAGAGTACAAATTGTATATTTGTCAAGAGAAATTTTATATGGATTTTGTATCTTTCCTTGGAAATGCTTCCACAAAGAGATATGGAAGGCTCATTTTTTTTTTAAGTTTAAGTTAAACAACAACTGAAAATAAAATCTTCCCATTGGGAATACTCAGATCTTTTGGCAATTTAACTATTATTGACACAGCTTAGCAATGACATATAGCTAACAGCAAAGTGCTTATGGTGTTACCCTCCTCTCCTCCCCTCCCTCCTGCTAAAGATCAAGACAATATATTTTCCAAGCTAATGGTCCCGATCTGAGACTGATTTTTTTTTTTACTTTCTATTTTTCAATAATTATAGACTCACAAGAAGTCACAAACATAATATAGCCAGGTTCCATGTACCATTCACCCATTTTTCCTCAAAGATAACATCTTAATATAACTATGATATATAGTGTATATATTGGAGAAGGAAATGGCAACCCACTCCAGTATTCTTGCCTGGAGAATCCCAGGGACAGAGGAGCCTGTTGGGCTGCTGTCCATGGGGTCGCACAGAGTCAGACACGACTGAAGTGACTTAGCAGCAGCAGCAGCATAGTGTGTGTGTGTATATATATATACACACATATATATATAATATCAGGAAACTAACGTTGGTAACATAAACAACTTTGTTTAGATTTTACCAGCACTCCTGTGTGTGTGAGATTCTATACAATTTTATCACAGGCAGATTTGTGTAACTACCATACAATCAAGGTACAGAATCATTTCATCACCACAGAGATCCCTAGTGGTACCTTTCATATTCATACTGTGTCTCTCCCTCCCAAGTACTGTCCCTAACTCCTAACAACCACTAAATCTCTTTTGCATATCTATAATTTTATTTTGATAATATTGTATAAATTAATCCTGTACATAATCTCTTGTTTGTACACTTATTCCCTCAGCATAATTATCATGAGGTCCACCCAAGTTATGCACGTATTTCAACAGCTGATTTCTTTTTGTTACTGAATAGTATTCCACGGTACAGATGCAACACAGTTTATTTAATCATTCATTCATAGAAATTTTCATATTACAAATACTGATGCTAGGAACATTTACATAGATATTTTGATCTGGACATAAATTTTCTTTTCTCTGGGATAAATGCCCATGAGTGTCATTTTGGGTTGCATGGGAGGAGAATGTTCACATTTTTAAAGAACTGCCAAAATATTTCTCACATTTTTCATTCCCACTGGCAATGCATGAGTGATTTACCTCATCTGCATCATTGCCAGTATTTGGTGTTAATTTTTTTTTAAATTTTAGCCATTATGATTCAAAATGGATTGCTCGCTTTTTTCACTGTTAAGTTTTTTTTTTTCACTGTTAAGTTTTAAGAGTTCTTTATGAGATACATGGTTTGCAAATGTTTTCTTTTAGTCTGTTGTTTGCCTGCTCATCCTCTTTAAAGGGTCGTTCACTGAGTAAAAGATTTTGAGAAGGACCAATTTAATAATTTTTTTCTTGTATGAATTGTGCTTCCTGTGTCATATCTAACACCACTTCATCTAGTCTGAGGTCCTAAGAATTTCCTCCTATGTTTTCTTTAAATGGTTATACATATACCATACCTTACATACTAATACCTTTATCCAAATTCATGTCCCACGTATTATACTTAGGGTCTCAGCAAAAACAAATGACACACATGAACAGACAATCGGAAAAAGCGTAATAAAGTGATCTTTTATGAGTACAGGAAGAGAAAAGAGAAATCAACAAGGGTGAATCACCCCAGAAAGTAGCAACAGTGGGACACTATTACCATTCCTAGTCTGAATGAGGCAAGAGGGAAAGCAGGTACAAGGACCCAGAAGAAATAGCTACAGCTCAGAAAGTCCACCTGGCAGGAGCTGTGCCTTTCCTGTCAACCAGCAGGGCAAGCACTAGGAGGTTGCATACCTTAACCTCACTCTTCCTTCATACACGCTGGCACTAAAGGCCAAAGAAGCTAATTTATGTAGTCCATAAAAGGCATGGCTACCAAGACAAACTGTATTTTAGGAAAGGTATCAAAAAAAAAAAAAAAAAAGGAAAGGTATCAGAAACCCTATATTTAGAGTCTTAAGATACAAACATAAATAAAAACAAGCAAGAGGTAGAGAGAAAGGAGAAATCAGAAACTCCAATCAATTTGTTAGACACTTTAGATCAAATCAATGCTGCATGTAGTCATTGCATTTAAAATAAAGTATTAGTGACACAAGAAATGCTTACTCCAAAAGCAAAGCAAGAACTTCAAGTTTCACTGAAGCTATTTACTATAAACTGTTTTTCTTCTCTCCTAAGGCAAGCAACTCTAAGCAAGTTTGAGTAATGATTGCACTGCTTTCCCTAGCCTACAGACACCTTCTGGATTGTCAGCAGTAATTAACCTGGGTGAGGGTCGGGGAATAGGCAGAGTTTGCTAGGAAGGAAAGCAAGCCAGTGGACACAGATGGTTGTCATCTAGGCATTCTGTCCATGTGGAAGGGGCTTCTTGCCAAGGGCAGGGCTTCAGTTCCCATGCTAAAGACACGGGGGTGTTAGAAAACAAGCAGCAGCATAGTCCTGAAAATTAGGACCAATGGAAGAGGGTGTGACTGCAGGGTCTCATGGTCACTGGGGGGCACAGATTTCCAGATATAAGAGCAGCCTAGAAGACTCTTTGTCATGATCAGAGAGGGGTCTGCAGGACCCTGTGCTGAGCTAGTGACCACTGCACCACCAACACCAACACCCCTGACCCTTCCCCATCTTGATCTGAAAGGGAATCTGAGGCTGTTTACAATATATCTGTTTAGACTGGTCTGGAAAATGAGAGCTTGAGCATGTAAGATCAAATTGATAGCTGAGAAAAGCAACGATGGGGCAATGGCCCAGAGTTAAAGAGGATTACTCTGGTAAGAATGCATTTTATCCATTTATTAAACATTTGCTTATCAGGTTCCTTCTAAGTGCCAGATACTCTTTTGGGTGCTAGTGATACAGCATTAAGTAACTAAGGTCCAGCTTTCATGGAGTTTACATTCTAGTAGAGAATGTATGTCATCAAAGAAAAAATATAAGAGAGAAATTTTACAGAGTGATAAATGCTATGAAGAAAATATAACAGAGTAATGTTTTCATAAATGGGGGTGAGAGATGGGAGGACTGCCACACAAAAGACCTTTCTGAGATGATTCAAGTTGAGACTTACTGGTGGGATAGAGTGAGAAGGCAGTGAGGCTGGAGCAGAGTGAAGTGAAGTGAAGTGAAGTGAAGTCGCTCAGTCGTGTCCGACTCTTTGCGACCCCATAGACTGTAGCCCGCCAGGCTCCTCTGTCCATGGAATTCTCCAGGCAAGAATACTGGAGTGGGTTGCCATTTCCTTCTCCAGGGGATCTTCCTGACCCAGGGACTGAACCCAGGGATCGAACCCAGTTCTCCAGCATTGCGGGCAGACGCTTTAACCTCTGAGCCATCAGGGAGCTGGGAAGATATCATACAAGATGAAATGAGAAAGGTAGGAAGCTGGTACCAGATCTTACTATCAGAAGGGCTGGAAGTGCTCCTAGTTCCATCTTAAACCTCAGTTGCAACCCTAAGACTAGCTGCTGTCAAGTGTAACTCACTGATAATAATGTTCTGTAGCTTCTGAAAATTACCAAAACTAAGTTGATTAGCAGTCAAGAGTCACCTGAACCAAGACTATCATGCCTCATTACCCTTAAGTTACTCAGTATAAAAAGACAGTGCAGATTATTGAGGATGAGTAGACTCAGGTTTGCTAGAAGACCACCCAAAGTTTGCCTGGCACTGGTGCAGATCATGTTCCTCTACGTCCACCCAATGGAGCCTGTCCTGTTTCATAATCACAGGGGCTCTGTTTCAAAGTGTGCCTCCATCCTAATCATCTACCCAGAACGAGGACTCAGCAAGAATATACCCTGAATGCTGTTCTTAAGAAAATTTACCTTGACACTTAGCTTTTGCTAGAAACTTCTCCCACCGTGACTGAAGGATAATGAAACTAACCAGCCGTGGACAGCAGATGTGCTGGCATCATGTTGTCACATTTATCCCACCTTAGGTATTGATTCCAGGGAGACACAGAACTACGTCTAGAGTTCTCTGGTGGTATTTTTTTGACCAGGCTTCCTGAGAACTGCACAAAAGCAGAATACAAATTAAGAACTATGTCTTCCTTGACCACCTTCACAGCTTAATATAGTCACAACCATAGCGCAGCTTCTCAAATCCATACTCTTCTAACTGGCTTTAAAAAAGACAACTCTAGGAGAGTTTTGGTTTCACATAAAAGGAATTTGGAAGATACCACTTGGCGCTAACATCATGTAAAAAGCAAAACACGCTAAAAATTCAACAACTCTCCTTGGATCCACAAGAGAGAAGAGGACACAGGTCAAATTGCCACCCCCAAAATAGGAGAGAGACTGGCAAATACAGGCAGTCACAGCTTTCCGGAGCAGAGACTCACAAGCAGAAACCACAGTGGGAACTAGTGCTGGGGGAGGAGAGCCTGGACTATTAATTAATCAACTGCTGGAGGCTCAGTGAGAAAAAGTCTGAGATTTTAAAACTTCAAGGGGGACTCAGTTACAAACAGAACTCTCACAATATTGTGAGACTTAATTCCACGAGCTCCATCAAGCTTCAAAGTAAACAACAGAGGAAAAAAACCTCTCATTCTCTCATGACAGGAGAATGGGAAAAGGAACCTTTTTTAAGTATGCCAGAGCACTCAACAAGGCCTGAACTCAGAGGAAACTAACTAACCAGATCCTAACCTGTTTCGAAGATTATCAGAGCCTAACTGACAGGGGGCGTGGGGGTGGGATATCCAACTCCAGCCCATTCTAGCTCTACTATTCCACTTAAGGGGAGAGGAAAAAAACCGAGAATTAATAAACCAAGAGCTCTAATGGATAAAGAAGACAGCATGCAAGGACAGGCAACATAAGCAGAAAAAGGGAACTCTTAAGAAAGATCTTATCTTGCTAGAGATGATTTTTTAAAAGTTGTAGCAGAAATGAAAAACACCTTTGATAGGCTCATTACTAGACTGCATATGGCTAAGGGAGAAATCTCTGAAATCTCAAAAACCAAAGTAAAGAGAACAAAGGCTAAAAGAAACAACTGCAGGACAACTACAGATAGTGTAATTTATGTGAAATGGAATTATCAGAAAAGAAGAGAGAAAAGAACAAAGAAGTATTTGATAATGTAACTGAGAATTTCACCAGATTAATGTCAGATAGCATACTACAGCTCCAGGAATATCAAAGAACACTAAGCAGGATAAATTAAAAAAAAAAAAACTACATCTAGCTATATCGTTTTCAAACTATAGAAAAGTAAAGATAAAGTTGTAAAAGAAGCCACAATCTCACCAACACAAGAACAAAGATAAGAATTACATCCAACTTTTCCTCAGAAACCATGCAAGAAGAAAGTGGAGCGAAACACTTGAAGTCTTAAGGGAGAGGAAAAAAAAAATCCAGAATTCTGTACCCTGTAAAATTATCCTTCAGAAATGAAAGAGAAATACTTTCTCAGAGAAACAAAATTGAACTAATTTGTTGCCAACAGACCTGTCTTGCAAGAAATGTTAAAAGAAGTTCCCTAGAGATAAGGGAGAAAAACAAAACAAAACAAAACAAACAAACAAAAAAATATACACACATATATAGAGAGAGAGGTAACAAACTTGGATCTACATTTTAAAAAAAGAAGAGCAGCAAAGAAAGAATAAGTCAAGGTAAGGTAAAATTAAAACTTTCATTTTTATTATTCTTTATGGATCTAATAGATAACATTTTGTTCACAAAAACAATACCAACTGTGTACCCGATTATGCGTGCTTATGTATATATCCACACCCAAAAAAACATTACATCCTTCACAATAATTAACTCAAAATGGATCACAGACTTAAAAATATAAACTCCTATACTACAAACAGATATGAAACTATAAAACTCTTAGAAGGTAACACAAGAGAAAAGCTAGATGGGTATGGTGATGACTTTTTAGAGAGAATACTAAAAGCATGATCCATGAAAGAAACAATAAGCTACCTCATTAAGGTTAAAAACTTCTGTGAAAGACAATGTCAAGAGAATGGAAAGATAGATCACAGACTAGGAGAACATTTTTTGCAAAAAACACAACTGATAAATACTGTTATCCAAATATATATACAACTTTTAAAACTCCACAATAAGAAAACTAACAACCCAGTTTAAAAATGGGCCAAAGCCCTTAGCAGATACCAACTAAAGAAGATAAACAAATAGCAAATAAACACATGAAAAACTGTTCCACATTACATGTCATCAGGGAAATGCAAATTAAAAAATGTTCTGTCATCAGTGAGGTACTACCACATTGCTATTAAAAGTTGAGAAAACTAACACCACCAAATGTCGGTAAGGATATAAAGCAACAGGAACTCTCATTCATTGCTGGTGGGAATGCAAAATGGTACAGCTACTTTGGAAGACAGTTTGGTACTTGTTTATCAGGACAAATATACTTACCATATAATATAGCAATCATGCTCCTTGGTATTTACCCAAATAAGTTGGAAACTCAAGTCTTCACAAAAACCTGCACATGAATGTCTAGAACATCTTTAACCATAATTGCCAAAAATTTCATAAGAAACCAAGATGTCTATCAGTAGATGAATGAATACATAAGCTATGGTACACCAGAGGATGGAATATTATTCAGCACTAAAAAGAAATGAGCTATCAAGCCATGAAAATTCATGGAGAACTCTTAAATGCATATTACTAAGTGAAAGAAACCAGTCTGAAAGTGAAAATTTCAGTAATTTCCAGGAGTTAGAAGGGAGAGGAGGATGAATAGGTGGAACACAGAGGATTTTGAGGCAGTGAAAACATCCCACAAAGATACCATAAAGATGGATACATGCATATCAGTATACATTTGTCCAAACCCACAAATTATACAATACCAAGAGTGAATTGTAACAAACTATGGATTTTGGACAATTATAATCTAAGTTCATCAGGTCTAACAAATGTGCCACTTTGGCTGGGGATACTGATAATGAGGGAGGCTATGAATGTGGGGGGCAGGAGGTATATGATAAATTTCTATATCTTCCTCTCAATTTTGGTATAAACCTTCTTTTAAAAGTTCTAAAATATAAAGCCTTAATTGTATCAAAAAAATTTAGGAAAAACAATTATGTTATAAAGACATACAGGTCTACTGGTACTATGGTCTCAACTAAAGAAATTTTCTGTGGATTCCTATAGTTGCTGGCTATTAGTGGAATTCTTTCCATCTCTATCCCAAAGCTCCATAGTTATTGAAAGATTGTGTTTAACAGTTACCTCTTTGCTGTTATTTCAATCCCTCAGAATGTTTTTATAGGATATTAAAATATCATTAAGTATTTATGAATTGGATTCCATTAAAGTATTTGGCACTATACTTTAAGCAAATTTCTCCTGTTGTTTAAAAAAATAGCGTTCTCACTTGACAATCAGTAATTACTATACATATTTAAAATTTTGAATATTTTTGCCAATCTATTATCTAAATTATAAGCACTAGAAATAGGCTCATCAAAGAAAATTATGTGATTAGTAACAACCCTAATATCTTTTTAATTTAAAACTACAGTATTCTCTAGCACTAAATATTTGCAACATGTTAAGACCTATGCAATCTAACATAATCAAAATGCACTTCAAGATTAAAATCTTCATTTAAATGATCCATGTTGCCTGACCTCCCTTCAGAAAGTTCAAGGCTTTTTGTGGAAAAGCCCTTCTTAGACCGTCCCAAGTTGAATAGCCACAACTGAATAGCAATTTTCTACATTCCATTAGGAATCATGTTGGCCTGCCTTTTCCAGATGTCATCAGTTTATCTGGCTGAAACTCATGCCTCTCTTGATTGCTCTTCCTACCCCATGAGAATGCCAGGTCAAAGCCACTTTTCAAGGAAATGTCCTTCTTTGGAGAGGTTGGCCTGGTCCTTTCCCTGAAGAGAAGGACCATCACTTCTCAGGAAGAAAGAAGGGGATATGAGAGGGAAAAAGAAATTCCCCGACCGCGTCCTATAAGTGGATGGGAAATTTTTCTCTTTTCTTAGCAATTCAGAGATCCTGACTGGCATCACCTCCCTGGACTCCAAATGCTTCCTTTCTTGTTATAATCCTCTTAAGTTCTTTTTTTCCATTCCCCCCGTTATTCTGTCAGTGTTTCTCACTCATTCTCTGCTGAGCTTGGTGCCCCTCCTCCACTCTGCAAGCCTCACCCAGGGACAGGGAAAGAGGCTGGAAGGCTTTCAAGTTTATGACCCATTATAGGTGAATGCTGGGAGGTGTTCAGCAAGGCTGCAGAACTAATCAGTTATCTTAACACTAAGGACAGTATTGGTAGGGCTTGTAATGGCTAAATGTCATTGGTTATTTTAACTGTAAGAAAAAAGAAAATCATGTAAAATTATTTATTTCTTACATTTGGTCTTACTCTTTCAGAAAAAGCTTCTTTAAAATTTACTTTTGTTTACTGTGATACTGGCTTTTTTAACCAAGAGTTTCATAATTGTTTTGAATGTTGTTTGGAGAATAAACTCTTAATTTTTCTTTATAATTCCACCAACATGTCTCCCAACAAAAAGGGGTTGCTTGTCTTGTGGCTATGTGTCTGTTCTAGTAGATGAGAGGAAATCTGTAAACATTTTGCCTCTTCTTAGGAAAAGAAATTTTTTTAAAAGCCATTTATTTTAAGATAACCAATTCTTTTTTTTCTTATCATATGCTCTATTATCATTGACAAATGGATGTGATTGTTGTCAAACAATAATTACTTCTTATAATTGCCTATGATTTTCACTTTTGTACTCTTTGTGGTATTTTCTCTCAATATCCAGGAAAAATGAATGGAAGAAGTACTTTACAGTAATAATCATACCTTACGAGTGCCCAAGAATATAAGACAGTATTAGGAAAGTGAATTACTGATTTTTTTGAATCACTGATCAGTGCTTTGAATAACAACAAAAACAAATTCCCCAAATTGCCCACCAATTAAGAATGCGGGGGAAAAACTCAAAAGAAAATTATGTGCTTTAGTGAACAAAACTGAAGATGAGGTAAATCAACGCTATTGATGAAATTCCAAATGAAACTCCAAATGAAACAAAGAGATATGCTTCAAGTTCAGATGAGGCTCATGAAACCTACACTAAGATCCATATTCAGAGTTAATCACAAAACCATAAAATGTGGATTAAGCTTCTGTGAAAGGTAAAATACCAAGCAACAGGACAGAGAAACTTTAATCAGGAACAAAGAGTACCATAATCTGCAAATGGGTTTACTTATGAAAGAAGAGACATTTGTAGAGAACAAACATTCTTAAAACAAAAGGAGTGGTGTATCCTGAATGTTCACTGGAAGGGCTGATGCTGAAGCTGAAACTCCAATACTTTGGCCACATGATGTGAAGAACTGACTCATTGGAAAAGACCCTGATGTTGGGAAAGATTGAAGGCAGGAGAAGAGGATGAGAGAGGATGAGATGGTTGGATGGCATCACCAACTCAATGGACATGAGTTTGAGTAGGCTTCAGGAGTTGTTGATGGACAGGGAAGCCTGGCGTGCTGTAGTCCATAGGGTCACAAAGAGTCAGACACGACTAAGCGACTGAACTGAACTGAATATCTAGGCTAATGTTTCAGTAACTAAGAAGAAGTACTTTCTAAAAGTAACACGTTTTTCCATGAGGGGTAAAACTAACTTTGTCTGTCCATCTACTCAGCTTGGTCCAATTTTTCTAAGACTACAATGTGAGTTTTTTGGAGGCAAGGATTTCATGCCTCAAGGCTTCTAATCTGCAGGGATTGCCTAATTAATAAAAACTTAAGTAATTTGCTCTCCTAATACTGTCTTATATTCTTAGGCACTCTTAAGGTACGATTATTACTGTAAAGTACCTCTTCCATTCATTTTTCCTGGATATTGGGAGAAAATACCACAGAGTACAAAAGTGAAAAATCATAGGCAATTATAAGAAGTAATTATTGTTTGACAATAATCACATCCATTCATCAATGATAACAGAGCATCTGATAAGAAAAAAAGAATTGGTTATCTTAAAAATAAATGGCTTTTTAAAAATTTCTTTACCTAAGAAGAGGCAAAACGTTTACAAGTTTCCTCTCCCGTACTAACAGCCACGGGACAAACAACCCCCTTTTGTTGGGAGAAATGTTGAGGGAACTGTAAAGAAAATTAAGGGTTTCTTCTCCAAACAACATTCTAAACAATTATGAAACTCTTGGATAAAAAAGCCAGTATCACAATAAACAAAAGTAAATTTTAAAGAAGGTTTTTCTGAAAGAATAAGACCAAATGTAAGAAATAAACATAATTTGGGAAAACTAGTATATTGACAATAAAGGAAATTTTATGAGTTTAGTACAAGAAGGTAAACTGCACAAATATGTAGATTATGATAATGAAGACATAGTGTTTAGCTATATTGTTCATTTCTATGACAAAGTCTATTATATTTACATCACATTTTAGTCACCTTTGCAGGGCACATGGAACTCTCTGAGATAGACTGTAAAAAAATAAACTTTAAAAATAAAGAACAAAATGTCTTTATAAGGAGCTCAATATTTTGGGGGCCAAATCACACAACATATTATGAAGAGCAGGACACTTTCACTTCTGTGATAATACTATAATAATAATAACAGTCTTGCATTTGTACAAGTCTTCACACTTTCCAAAGTGCTTTAACATTTACTATATCTCCAAATAGTAAGCATTTATCTTTGGCCCCTGAGAAAAACGTATTCTTCATTCAAAAGATTCTTGGAATATTTGACTTTTGGCTGAGAAAACTCAGCCAAAATCAGTAGGTACTTTATTCCCGAGTGGGAATTTTGCTCTCCTCATAGCATGATAAAATAGCAATCCAATGGAATATGAAAGCAGGTTTAAATTGCTATGAATGTGTGAAAGAAAAACTTTATTGAAATAACAAAATATTTATCTTGGAGATATAATTCTGCAAATCAACATAACATAGACCGCTAGCAGTCTACCAAAATCTATTTTCCTTCTGTTTCTAGGCATGTGACTACAGAGCTAGACATTTTCCATCATCCTTCGTGGTTACGTGCAGCCTCAGACTCTGCTACACCTTAGCCTGAACCTTAGGACAGTGGGCATGTTTCCTCATGTCTTCTTTTCCCTTTCCAGTTGAAGAAATCCCACTTTGACCAAGCACATGGCAATAATGCCCTAGGGGATGCTTGTGGGGGCTGAAGAAAGGTACCTGAGTCCTTGAATGATCTCATGGAGCCAAGCTGCCTTTAACTATTCTCCTTCTTACACATAAAAGAGAAAAATAAACCTCTGTCTTCTTTAAGCCACTTCATTTAGCATGTTTGTTAGATCAGCTTGGCTTTAGCTAACATGTTTTCCTTGAAGACTCAGATTTTTCTCATGATAATGAATGTCGTATTTGTGAGTATACAGGTAATTGATAGAGGATATAGGCTATAACTGTTAAATGAGGGCAAAGTTCACAAACCCACAGTGGTATCCAATTACTGCTAACACTAAACAATTAAGTTAAACATACATGAATCCTTATAAATGTTAGAAATACTAATAAATGAATTATGGTCATCTTGAGCAACTAAACGGGCTTCCCTGGGGGCTCAGCTCATAAAGAATCCACTTGCAATATGGGAGACCCAGGTTTGATCCCTGGGTTGGGAAGATCTTCTGGAGAAGGGAAAGGCTACCCACTCCAGTATTCTGGCCTAAAGAATCCCAGTCCATGGGATCGCAAAGAGTTGGACATGACTGAGTGACTTTCACTCACTCACTCACTGAGCAATTAAACACACAGTTCATTAAAGGAAACTAAGAAACAAAGGGAATAAGATGCCATCAATGTTTCACATATGAAAAAAATAAACTTTATCTGAAAACTGTTAACATGCAACGTGTTGCCAGAACTAAATATTCAGACTTGGGTTGTTTACAATGATCTCCATGTTTCTCCAGAAAGTAGCCAGGGAAAATGTAAGGCATACTTTCTATCTTATATCGGACATTCATGCACAATTAGATAATTTTCAGCCTGATTCATTTATTATTGTCTGTGCAACAACTGACAACCCCGATTTTGTCACAGAGCAAGTCTATGAGGCTGCTCAGGAGTAAATATAAACATTTCAGCTCATCTACTAGAAATGTTTATATTTACTCCTGAAATGCTTATTTGCTTGTGAAATCTGCTTCTACTTGTTGGGAAAGGGAAATTACAGTGAATTTTTCTAGCAGAGAAGGGCTTTTACATAAAAAATAATAACAGTTTAAAAGGGAAAGATTCTACCATGTCAGTCTACCTCATAAATAATAACTAATACTTATTAAGTGCTTATTATGTGTGAGGCACTATTCTAAATATTTTACATGTATTAACTCATTTTTTTTCTCATAATAATCTTGCAAGTAAGTGGCAGTGGTAATATCCAGCTGAGAGAGTATAATCCTAATACCCATAACCCTTCTGTCTCATCAGTACTAGAAGAGTCAAAATAACAGTAACTAGTAACACATTGTTATATATTACAGAATGTTCTCATGTACATTATTAAAGTGAATTCTCATAGCTCCACGAGGCAGAGGATTTATAGCTGTTACACAGATTAGGAACACACATTTGAAGAATAGCATCACTTGCCCAACATTACATAATAAGAAATTGGGGCATGGGATTTGAGACTAAATTTTTTAATACTAATCCAGCCTCTTTCATTTCTACAAGTTACCAGAACTTTATTCGTCCCAAGTATAAATAAGTATAAGCAAAGACATACCCATCTGAACGCAAAGTTCCAAAGAATAGCATGGAGAGATAAGAAAGCCTTCCACAGTGAACAATGCAAAGAAATAGAAGAAAACAACAGAATCAGAAAGACTAGAGATCTCTTCAAGAAAATTAGAGATAACAAGAGAACATTTCATGCAAAGATGGGCAGAATTAAGGACAGAAACAGTATGGACCTAACAGAAGCAGAAGTTATCAAGAAGAGGTGGCAAGAATACATAGAACTATACAAAAAAGATCTTAACGACCCAGGTAACTGCAATGGTGTGATCACTCACCTAGAGCCAGATATCTTGGAGTACAAAGTCAAGTGAGCTTTAGGAACCATCACTACGAACAAAACTACTGAAGGTGATGGAATTCCAGCTGAGCTATTTCAAATACTAAAAGATGATGCCGTGAAAGTACTGCACTCAATATCTCAACAAATTTGGAAAACTCAGCAATAACCATAGGCCTAGAAAGGTCAGTTTTCATTCCAATCCCAAAGAAAGGCAATGCCAAAGAATATTGAAACTACTGCACAACTGCACTCATTCTACACGCTAGCAAAGTAATGCTCAAAATTCTCCAAGTGAGGCTTCAACAGTACCTGAACCGAGAACTTCCATATGTTCAAGCTGGATTTAAAAAGGCAGAGGAACCAGAGATCAAATTGCCAAGATCTGTTGGATCATAGAAAAAGCAAAATAATTCCAGGAAAACATCTAAATCTGCTTCATTGACTACGCTAAAGCCTTTGACTGTGTGGATCACAACAAACTATGGAAAATTCTTTAAGAGATGAGAATACCAGACTACCTAACCTGCCTCCTACGAAATCTGTATGAAGGTCAAGAAGCAACAGTTAGAAATGGACATGGAACAACAGACTGGTTCCAAATTGGGAAAGGAATACATTAACGGTGTATATTGTCACCCTGCTTATCTAACCTGTATGCAGAGTACATCAATGGCACCCCACTCCTGCCCTTTTGCCTGGAAAATCCCATGGATGGAGGAGCCTGGTAGGCTGCAGTCCATGAGATCGCGAAGAGTCGGACACAACTGAGTGACTTCACTTTCACTTTTCACTGTCATGCATTGGAGAAGGAAATGGCAACCCACTCCAGTGCTCTTGCCTGGAGAATCCCAGGGACAGGGGAGCCTGGTGGGCTGCTGTCTATGGGGTCACACAGAGTTGGACATGACTGAAGCGACTTAGCAGCAGCAGCAGCAGCAGAATACATCATGTGGAATGCCGGGCTGGATGAAGCACAAGCTGGAGTCAAGATTTCCAGGGGAAATATCAATAACCTCAGATATGCAGATGACAACACCCGTATGGCAGAAAGTGAGGAGGAACAAAAGAGCTTCTTGATGAAGTGAAAGAGGAGACTAAAAAAGCTGGCTTAAAACTCAATGTTCAAAAAGCTAAGATCATGGCATCCAGTCCCATCACTTCATGGCATCCAGTCCCATCAATTCATGGCATATAGATGGGGAAATAATGTAAACAGTGACAGAATTTATTTTCTTGGGCTTCAAAATCACTGCAGATGGTGACTGCAGCCATGAAATTAAAAGACACTTGCTCCTTGGAAGAAAAGTTATGACCAACCTAGACAGCGTATTAAAAAGCAGAGACATTACATTGCCAACAAATGTCTATCTAGTCAAAGCTATGGTTTTTCCAGTAGTCACCTATGGATGTGAAAGCTAGACCACAAAGAAAGGTGAACACCAAAGAACTGATGCTTTTAAACTGTGGTGTTAGAGAAGACTCTTGAGAGTCCCTTGGACTGCAAGGAGATCAAATCAGTCTACCCAAAAGGAAATCAACCTTGAATATTCATTGGAGAGACTGATGCTGAAGTTGAAGCTCCAATACTTTGGCCACCTGATGGGAAAAGCTGACTCACTGGAAAAGACCTTGATGCTAGCAAAGATTGAAGGCAAGAGAAGGGGACGACAGAGGACGAGATGGTTAGATAGAATCACCAACTCAATGGACATGAGTGTGAGCAAGTTCTGCGGGACAGTGAAGGATAGGGAAGCCTGCCATGCTTCAGTCATGGGGTTGCAAAGAGTCGGACATGACTGACAACAAGTAAATAAGTTCTGGTAATAACTTTGGTTTTGTTGTTTCCTATTGTATTCCTGGGTTTCCTTGGTGGCTCAGTCAGTAAAAGAATCTTCCTGCAATGTGGAGACTTGGGTTCAACCCCTGAGTCGGGAAGATCCACTAGAGAAGAAAATAGCTACCCACTTCAGTATTCTTCCCAGTACTGGCTTCCCAGGTGTTGCTCGTGGTAAAGAACCTGCCTGCCAATGCAGGAGACATAAAAGATGCAGGTTCGATTCCTGGTTCAGGAAGATCCCTTGTAGGAGGGCACAGAAGCCACTCCATTATACTCGCCTAGAGAATCCCATGGATGGAGGAGCCTGGCGGGCTACGGTCCACTGGGTCACAAACAGTCAGACTCAAGTGAAGCAATTTTCTGCGCTGCCAGTATTCTTGCCTGAAAATCCCATGGACAGAGGAGCCTGGTGGGCTATAGTTCATGGGGTCCCAAGAGTCTGACACAACTCAGCAACTAAATCACCACCTCCATTTCATCTCTAGGACACAGCACTATGTCTGGCACATAGTAGGGACTGAATAAATAGTGAATGCATAAATGAATGAAATAGGCCTTGAGAACTGACTAAAATTCTGGCTTACACTGTCAGGTTTACAGTCAGAGGCTCAGGGGGATAACCCTAAGAACTTACAAAAGGACCTTGGCTATATATGTGAAGATTGCCTGCTGAGCATCTGGGAAAACAGGCCCAGGTATATACCTAAAAGAAATGAAAACACATATCCTCAGAAAAACCTGTACCTGAATATTCACAGCAGCATCATTCACCGTAGTCAAAAGGTGGAAACGAACTTATCCAACAACTGATGTGGGAAAAATAAAAAGTCATCTATCCATACAATGGAACAGTATTCACTGATAGAGAATAAATCTTGAAAACATTATGCTAAGGGAAAGAAGTCAATCACAAAAGCTACACGTTACATGATTCCATCAATATAAAATGTCCAGAAGAGGCAAATCTACAGAGACAGAAAGAAACTGTGTTGGGCAGGGGTGAGGGAGAGAGGTAAAATTTCAGAAGTGATAGCTAAAGGGCATGGGTGTTTTTTGAGGGGGCAACAAAAATGTTCTATAATTCAATGTGGTGATGGTTGAACCATCCTGTAAATACACTAAAACCCACTGAATTTTACACTTTAAATTTCTTGTTGTTCAGTCACTCAGTCATATCCAACTATGTGACCCCATGGACTGCAGCACAGCAGGCTTCCCTGTCCTTCACCATCTCCTGGAGCTTGCTCAAACTCATGTCCCTTGAGTTGATGATGCCATCCAACCATCTTACCCTCTGTCACCCCCTTTTCTCCTGCCCTCAACCTTTGCCAGCTTCAGGGTCTTTTCCAGTGAGTCAGCTCTTCCTATCAGGTAGCCAAAGTACTGGAGCTTCGGCTTCAGCATCAGTCCTTCCAATAACTATTCAGGATTGATTTCCTTTGGGATTGACTGGTTTGACTTCCTTGCAGTCCAAGGGACTCTCAAGAGTCTTCTCCAACACCGCAGTTCAAAAGCATCAATTCTTCGGCGCTCAGCCTTCTTTATGGTCTCTCACATCTGTGCATGACTACTGAGAAAACTATGGCTTTGACTATCCAGAATGTTGTCGGCAAAGTGAGTCTCTACTTTTTAATATGCTGTCTACGTTGGTCATAACTTTTCTTCCAAGGAGCAAGTGTCTTTTAATTTCATGGCTGCAGTCACCATGTGCAGTGACTTTGGAGCCCAAGAAAGTAGTCTGTCACTGTTTACATTATTTCCCCATCTATTTTCCATGAAGTGACGGGATTGGATGCCATGATCTTAGTTTTCTGAATGTTGAGTTTTAAGCCAACTTTTTCCCTCTCATCTTTCTCTCTCATCAAGAGGCTCTTTAGTTCCTCTTCACTTTCTGTCATTAGGGTAGTATCATCCACATATCTGAAGTTACTGATATTTCTCCTGGTAATCTTGATTCCAGCTTGTGCTTCATCTAGCCTGGCATTTTGCATGATGTACTCTGAATATAGTAAGAGTATTATAAGCAAGGTCAGTTCAGTTCAGCTCAGTTCAGTCGCTCAGTTGTGTCTGACTCTTTGTGACTCCATGAATCGCAGCACACCAGGCCCCTCTGTCCATCCCCAACTCCCAGAGTTCACTCAGACTCGCGTTCATCGAGTCAGTGATGCCATCCAGCCATCTCATCCTCTGTCGTCCCCTTATCCTCCTGCCCCCAATCCCTCCCAGCATCACAGTCTTTTCCAATGAGTCAACTATTCGCATGAGGTGGCCAAAGTACTGGAGTTTCAGCTTTAGCATCATTCCTTCCAAAGAAATCCCAGGGCTGATCTCCTTCAGAATGGACTGGTTGGATCTCCTTGCAGTTCAAGGGACTCTTTTTTTTTTATTTTTTTTTTAATTTTTAGTTTTTTATGTTTTAAATTTTAAAATCTTTAATTCTTACATGCATTCCCAAACGAGAGTCTTTTCCAACACCACAGTTCAGAAGCATCAATTCTTCGGCGCTCAGCCTTCTTCACAGTCCAACTCTCACATCCATATACGACTACTGGAAAGACCATAGCCTTGACTAGATGGACCTTAGTCAGCAAAGTAATGTCTCTGCTTTTTAATATGCTATCTAGGTTGGTCATCACTTTTCTTCCAAGGAGTAAGCATACTCCTTGCTTATAATTGGTACTCTCAATTTTGAACCAGTCTGTTCTTTCCTTTTTTTTTTTTTTAACGTTTATTTTTTTCATGGTTTTTTTTTTTTTTTTTACTTTATTTTACTTTATAATACTGTATTGGTTTTGCCATACATTGACATGAATCCACCACAGGTGTACATGCGTTCCCAAACATGAACCCCCCCTCCCACCTCCCTCCCCATAACATCTCTCTGGGTCATCACCGTGCACCAGCCTCAAGCATACTGTATCCTGCGTCGGACATAGACTGGCGATTCGATTCTTACATGATAGTATATAGGTTACAATGACATTCTCCCAAATCTTCCCACCCTCTCCCTCTCCCTCTGAGTCCAAAAGTCCGTTATACACATCTGTGTCTTTTTTGCTGTCTTGCATACAGGGTCGTCATTGGCGTCTTTCTAAATTCCGTATATGTGTGTTAGTATACTGTATTGGTGTTTTTCTTTCTGGCTTACTTCACTCTGTATAATCGGCACCAGTTTCATCCATCTCATCAAAACTGATTCAAATGAATTCTTTTTAACGGCTGAGTAATACTCCATTGTGTATATGTACCACAGCTTTCTTATCCATTCATCTGCTGATGGACATCTAAGTTGTTTCCATGTCCTGGCTATTATAAACAGTGCTGTGATGAACATTGGGGTACATGTGTCTCTTTCAATTCTGGTTTCCTCGGTGTGTATGCCCAGCAGTGGGACTGCTGGGTCATAAGGCAGTTCTATTTGCAATTTTTAAGGAATCTCCACACTGTTCTCCATTGTGGCTGTACTAGTTGTTCTTTCCTGTCTGGTTCTAACTGTTGCTTCTTGACCTGCAAACAGTTTCTCAGAAGGCAGAGAAGGTGTTCTGGTATTCCAATCTCTTCAAAAATTTTCCAGCTTGCTGTGATCCACACAAAGACTTTAGCATAGTCAACAGATAAATATTATGGTGTGTGAATCATATTTCAGTAAAGCTATTATTTTTCTAAGAGATGATTAGAAAACTTCTGGAATACAGTACTAGAAATAATCCTTTTCTTTCTTCCTTCCTTGTTCTGTTCCTATCTTCCTTCCTTTCTTGCTTGCTTTCTTTTCCACTGTCATTAAAGAGAACCCCTTTCTGAAGAAATGCATGACTTGTTTCCCTTTACTTTAAAAACTCTTGCAAATCTGTTTTTTCTGACCTCTTTCTACAGCTTCTAAATCCCAGGGAGTTGGTTTCCTTAGGGGAATGATTTTTAATGGAAAGTCCTCTGCTGATGCTCAGTGTGTTCTTTAGTATTTGACAATGGGATCCAGTGGTTTGGGCACTGGCCAATTCTTTCTCCCAGATACCAACCAAACAAGTTTATGCATTTCACAAAAGAATAGTTCATATTCATATGCTACGTTTTAGGATAAAACTTACTGCAGTTCAGTCCTTTCTGTTTTCTCTGGAGATGTTTAAACAACTATTTATCAGTTCACTATAAGAACATCAATCATATATAGCTTAAAGTGCTGCACTCAATATGTCAGCAAATTTGGAAAACTCAGCAGTGGCCAGAGGACTGGAAAAGGGCAGTTTTTCTTCCAATCCCAAAGGCAATGCCAAAGAATGTTCAAACTACTGCATAATTGCAGTACTCACCTCACACGGTAGTAAAGTAATCCTCAAAATTCTCCAAGCCAGGCTTCAGCAATATGTGAACTGTGAACTTCTAAATGTTCAAGCTGGTTTTAGAAAAGGCAGAGGAACCAGAGATCAAATTGCCAACATCTGTTGGATCATCAAAAAAGCAAGAGAGTTCCAAAAAACATCTTCCCTCGTGGCTCAGATAATAAAAGCATCTGCTTGCAATGCAGGAGACCCTGGTTCGATCCCTGGGTGGGAAGATCCTCCAGAGAAGGAAATCGCAACCCACTCTGGTACTCTCGCCTGGAAAATCCATGGATGGAGAACCTGGTGGGCTACAGTCCATGGGGTCACAAAGAGTCAGACACGACTGAGCGACTTCACTTTTACTTAAAGGATATTCAGTACTCCACTAAGCAAGAAAGGAAGTGAGGCATTACAACAAGTGAAGAGCACAGGTCAGGCCTTGGGCTTGTTTGCACATTCCACTACAAAGCAACATAGATTACCAATGGTACAGTGACCTCAATCACCCTCTTCTTGGTTATTTACCTTGTGCATATTTTATCCCTCTCAGTTTCATCCAGGTTGCCAAGGCCTTTCCTTCTACCTCATATAGCAATTCAAAAAGGGAACTCAATAAAGTGGATTCATGCTCTACTTTATATGCTCCTCATTTTTATGTACCCATAATTTCATTTAAAAGGAATTGCATTCCTGCCATTTGTCCAGCTCCAGAGTAAAGAAATCAGAGATGGCAAAATTTAACCAGGGTTGATGCTTTGCCATTCAGGTCATAGGCTTTATAAGGGTCCCACAAAAGCTCATTACCAAGAAGCATCTGAAAGTATGCGGCACAAGTTGACACAGAAAGTATGCTGGAAACATATAAGGGCGAGGCTGAGGTAGCTCTAACACCATATTGGAGCAGTGGGCTAGGACCCCATTATACTGTCCAGGCAATGATGGCAGATACTGGCTTCAATTCTGCAGCAGCCATTCTCTAAGAACATTCTTCAACATCAGGGCAATGACACTAAATTACTGGAGGCCCCTAGGCCTCCATCTCTGATTCTCTGGTAAACTTGTTGGCACTAATTCCACTTGTACTCCCCCGAAGATCCTTATCCTTGCTTAAGCATAATTACTTCCCTGTTTACTTTGTTTGGTAAAATCAGGGATGCCTAGTTTAGACCCTGCATCTGAGCACCTTCTTAGCAGCTACACCACTGGATCAGATCAGTTCAGTTCAGTTCAGTTCATTTGCTCAGTCATGTCTCATTCTTTTCGTCCCCATGGACTGTCCATCACCAACTCCTGGAGCTTGCTCAAACTCATGTCTATCAAGTCGGTGATGCCATCCAACCATCTTATCCTCTGTTGTCCCCTTCTCCTCCTGCCTTCAATCTTTCCCAGCATCAGGATCTTTGCCAGTGAGTCAGTTCTTCACATCAGGTGACCAAAGTATTGGAGTTTCCGTTTCAACATCAGTCCTTCCAATGAACATTCAGGACTGGTTTCCTTTAGGATTGACTGGTTTGATCTCCTTGCTGTCCAAGGGACTCTCAAGACTCTTTTCCAACACCACAGTTCAAAAGCATCAATTCTTTGGTGCTCAGCTTTCTTTATGGTCCAACTATCACATCTATACAGGAATACTGGAAAAACCGTAGCTTTGACTAGATGGATGTTTGTTGGCAAATTAATGTCTCTGCTTTTTAATATGCTGTCTAGGTTGGTCATAGCTTTACTTACGAGGAGCAAGTATCTTTTAATTTCATGTTAGATGCTTAATAATTAAACTCATATAGTTCAGATTCTTAAAATGCAACAGTGATTGAATATTAATATAAGACCAATAATTATAAGCATTAATATTAAATGGACAAACTTGGAAAATTCTTTATTAATTTTTCTTACACTGTAAAAATAAACTTGATTCAAATATGCAAAACAATTATTTTCCCAGTCACACATCATTCAGGCTGTTTATCATTCCTTCTATAGAAATCATATATTGAAGTCAAAGGTTTATGGAATCTCTTTAAGAAATAAATAATTAATTGAATGCAGGAGCCGAAGTATTATAAACTTTATGAAAATCACCTGTACCAATCCTTCCTTCTCATACTAGTTGAAAAACTTTTAGTCCTTTAACAGTTTTATGGAATTATGCTTTATGAATGGATGAATAAAGGGTCAAAATGGAAGATACAAAATTACATGTAAGAGAAAGAAAACGATTTAAAAGAGCATGCTAAATTGGTAGTGAGAGTGATAATTAAATGACATTTATTCAAAGATTAAATAATAAATTAGCAATTGGATTACTTTAAATTTTAAAATTAAAAATTGCAGAGTAAATTGTGCTCAGCTTTTTAAGTATTCTGATTCGTTTTTTTTTTAAGTTATCTTAAGTTCTGGATTTCCCTGGTGGTCCAATGTTTAAAACTCTGTACTTCCACTGTAGCTGGGCACAGCTTTGATCCCTGACCAGGGAACTAGAATCCTGAATGCCTCACAGTTCAGCCAAAAAGAGAATAAATTAATTAATGAAAAAGTATTAAATAAATAAAGATATTTAAAGTTCAATGATCAGAGTAGGACACAAATTATGTACATCAAAGTCAACTGACCACATAAACTGGCATCCGTAAAAGGGCTAGGATAAATTGTGATGAACTTGTACATTACCTTTGAAATGACAGTACTGTGGTTAATGTGAAACTACAATGTTCACTGACTTCTGTAAGTCACTATATAAATGCAAAATATTGGCCTTTCAGCAAGAGATAGATGGTATAGTGAAAATACATCAACACTCCCTCTGTGTCACTGGATAAGGCAGGAAGTTCTGATATTCTCCTCCAAAGGTCTTATGAATTGATTGGCTGGGATTGCAAAATCATACCCAGGGATCTGGCAGTAACTCAAAACTGCTTTAAGAAGGATTATACAGGAGGACCAGGCTGAATTTTTTGAAAGACTTTTTTTTGATGCTGAGATATCCTCAGTCACTTTAATCTAGTATCTATGTCTTAGAATTTGATTGTTGTGGTTGCTGTCACTTCATTATAAATGAGAAAGGTATTCAGTCCTGCTGAATGAGGATATTTATATGCAAATAGAAGATGTTTTGCTTTGGCAATACCACTATTTCTAGGAATGAAGTATATATGATTTTTCAAGTGCTACAGTAGCCATTTTTTTAAACAAGAAAAGGAAGAAATAAATAAATCAAGACTTTAAGAGAACCAAAGACACTATATATTTTGAATATTAATTTCATCCTATCTTATGTCTAATACTTAGTATTAAAAAAAAAAAACCAGAAGAATTAGAAGCAGTCTATCTTACACAAATGATTCCATATGTTCATCCAAGCCACTATTTTACCATGATTTTTGAGAAAAACATCTCCAAAGTATTTCACCAATCATATCTTATCTACAAACCCAGAGTTTTATTAGTTTTTTTTTTTTTCAAAAAAACATGATAAACTCTGTCTACCATTGCAAATTAACACAAAGATTGATCTTCTACAACCGAACCAAATGTTCTACTAATATGGATAAGAATTATTAGACCCAAGTTAAAAATTAGAGTTCAAAAAAAAAATTAAAAAATAAAAAAAATTAGAGTTCATTCCAAAAAGTTCAGACCTCAATTTCACCTTGTTTGATGTTCATTTAATTCATTTGAGTATTCATTTAGAATTTTCTATGTGCAAGGCAAGATAATGTATGTTGTTGTTGTTCAGTTCCCCAGTCATGTTTGACTTTTTGTGAGCCCTTGGACTGTAGCACACCATATTATAAAAAGATAATGTATACTGGAAGGGAAATAAAGAGTCCTAAGATCCTGTCATTGTTCTCAAAGAACTTTCAAGCTGATAAAGGAAATGATTAATTTTAGCCTCTTAGTAAACCAGCAAACACCATCTTTGACTCTTGAACTTATGTCACTGAGACCTCAAGTTGATTACAGATCTACTTTAAAGGAGAACAAGTATTTCAAATTTTGTATCAAATATTCTTTCCTTAAGACATGTCTCATGAAGGGACTTCCCTGGTGGTCCAGGAGTTAAGACCCCACACTTCCACTACAGAGGACACAGGTTCAATTTCTGATCCAGGAATTAAGGTCCCATATGCCAAGTGGCACAGCCTTAAAAGTGGAGGGGTGGATAGGTTGAAGAGTTGTCTCATGAAAAATTCTGTTTTAAAAAATTCTAAAGCTTAAAACCACAATGAGATATTACCTCATGCCTGTTAGAATGGCCATCATCAGAAAGGCAAGAGATAACAAATGCTGACATGGATATGCAGCAAAGAAAACTCTTGTGCACTATTGCAGGATTATAAATTTATACCTCCAACTATGGAAAAGTGTATGGAGGTTCCTCAAAAACTTAAAAATATAACTACCATATGATCCAGCAATTCCATTGTTGAAAATCTATCCCAAGGAAATAAAAACACTAACCGAGAAAGATATCTGTGTTTCCATGTTCACAGAAGCATTATTTACAATAACCAAGACCTAGAAACAACCTATAAACTCATCTATGAATGAATGGATGAAGAAGTTGTGAGACATATAGATATATATATACACACACACTACTTTTTGTAATACCACACAATGGCACTCATCTCACATGCTAGCAAAGTAATCCTCAAAATTCTCCAAGCCAGGCTTCAGCAGTATGTGAACCATGAACTTCCAGATGTTCAAGCTGGATTTAGAAGAGGCAGAGGAACCAGAGATCAAATTGCCAACATCCATTGGATCACTGAAAAAGCAAGAGAGTTCCAGAAAATCATCTACTCCTGCTTCATTGACAATGCCAAAGCCTTTGACTGTGTGGATCATCACAAACTATGGAAAATTCTTCAACAGATGGGAATACCAAACCATCTGACCTGCCTCCTGAAAAATCTGTATGCAGGTCAAGAAGCAACAGTTAGAACCAAACATGGAACAACAGACTGCTTCCAAACTGGGAAAAGAGTACATCAAGACTGTATATTGTCACCTTACTTATTTAACCTGTATGCAGAGGTTAAATCATGTTAAATCATGTAGAATGCTGGGCTGGATGAAGCACAAGCTAGAATCAAAATTTCCAGGAGAAATATCAATAACCTCAGATATACAGATGACAACACCCTTATGGCAAAAAGTGAAGAAGACCTAAAGAGTCTCTTGATGAAAGTGAAAGAAGAGAGTGAAAAACCTGGCTTAAAACTCAACATTCAAAAAACTAAGATCATGGCATTCAGTCCCGTCACTTCATGGCAAATAGATGGGGAAACAATGGAAACAGTGACAGACTTTATATTCTTGGGCTCCAACATCACTGCAGATGGCGACTGTAGCCATGAAATTAAAAGACACTTGCTCCTGGGAAGAAAAGCTATGACCAACCTAGACAGCATATTAAAAAGGAGAGACATTACTTTGCCAACAAATGTCCGTCTAGTCAAAGCTATGGTTTTTCCAGTAGTCATCTATGAATGTGAGAGTTATGCCATAAAGAAAAGTTGAACGCTGAAGAATTGATGCTTTTGAACTGTGGTATTGGAAAAGACTTTTGAGATCAAAGTCTTTTGATCTCAACGTGGATAAAGAAGTTGTGAGACAGATATATATATATACACATACTACTTTTTGTACTACCTCACAATTGCACTCATCTCACAAACTAGCAACAGATTTATGGAATTATTAATCCAAATTATTGATCCAAAACTGTTAAAAGATGGACTGCAAGGAGATTAAACCAGTCAGTCCTAATGGAAATCAGTCCTGAATATTCTCTGGAACGACTGATGCTGAAGCTGAAGCTCCAATACTTTGGCCACCCGATGTGAAGAACTGACTCATTGGAAAAGGCCCTGATGCTGAAGAAGATTGAAGGCAGGAGGAGAAGGGGACGACAGAGGATGAGTTGGTTGGATGGCATCACCGACTCATGGACAGGAGTTTGAGCAAGCTCTGGGAGTTGGTGACGGACAGGGAAGCCTAGTGTGCTGCAGTCCATGGGGTCACAAAGAGTCGAATACGACTGAGCAACTGAACTGAACTGAACACATATACTACCCAGTCATAAATAACAAGGAAGTCCTATAATTTGCAACAATACACATGGATCTTGAAGGTATTGTTACAAAATGAAATAAGTCAGACAGAGAACAACTAATACTATATAATCACATTTATCTGTGGAACCTAAAAAACAAACAAAGACCACACTCATAAGAAAACAGATTAGATTTGTGGTTACCAAAAGTGGGAGTGGTGGGCGGAAGGACTGGAGAAAGGTGGCCAAAAGGTATAAACATCCTCTTATAAGATAAATAAGTACTAGGGATATAATGTATTAATATTACATGCTGACTACAGTTACCAAAGCTGTATGATATACGGAAAAGTTAAGAGTAGATCTGAAGAGTTGTAATCAAGGGAGAAATTTTTTTTTAATCTTTGTGAGATGATAGATGTTAACTAGAACTACTGTGGTAATTATTTCATGAAGTGAAGTGTTAGTTGCTCAGTCATACCCAACTCTTTGCGACCCCATGGACTGCAGCCCACCAGGCTCCTCTGTCCATGGGATTTTCCAGGCAAGGATACTGGAGTGGGTTGCCATTTCCTTCTCGAAGGGATCTTCCCAACCCAGGGATAGAACCCAGGTTTTCTGCACTGCGGGCAGATTCTTTACCAACTGAGCTACACGGGAAGCCCAATTATTTCACAATATATATAAATCAAACCATCATGCTGTATGTGTGTTAGTTGCTCTTTGCAACCCCATGGATTGGGGCCTGCCAGGCTCCTCCATCCATGGGATCTTCCAAGCAAGAGTACTGGAGTGCGTTGCCATTCTCTTCTCCATCATGCTATAAATCTTAAACTTATATGCTGATATACCAAATTATTTCTCAATAAAACTAGAAAAAGCACTAAGCAGATATTTAGAAAATTATCTTGGTGATTAACACTTTAATAAAATTATATTATTAGTAAGAAATAAGTTTAAGAGAAAAATTCTTAAAGAGACATAAAATATACATTATCAAAATATAAGTTAGTAAATAACCATTTTGTAGCTGAAATTTTAGGATTAAAATGTTGGGATTTTTCCCTTATATGTGGAATCTAAAATACAATGATACGAATGAACTTACTTACAAAACAGAAAGAGACTAACAGTCTTAGAAAACAAACATATAGTTGCTAGGGGGAAGGTTTAGGGAGTTCGGGATGGATGTGTACACACTGCTTAATCAAATAATCAATACAGGGCTACTGTATAGCAGAAGGAACTCTGCTCAATGTTACCTGGCAGCCTGGATGGGAGGGGAGTTTGAGGAAGAATGGATATATGTATGTGTATGGCTGAGTCCCTTCCCTATTCACCTGAGACTATTACAACATTGCTAATAATGTTAATCAGCTGAGTCACTAGGAAAGCACTTCCCAAGCTATCCTCCAATACAAAATAAAAAATTCAAAAAAAGTTAGGATTTTTATGGAATCTATGATTAAGATATACATTATGATAAATAAAAATATTCCACACTATTTTTACTTGCAAAATAATTACTTCTGTATCTTAAGTCACAACAATCCATTATTTTTGTTTATATTATAGAGAAAAAGCAATACTTCTCATAATTATTAATACTTCTCACAAATTATTAGGTGCTCCAAACTATATGATATTAAAACACACCCCTTTGGGAATAATGGTACTAACCTATTTACAATCTTGAAACTCTGGGAAATAACCATCAGACAAGTAAAATTCAACCAGTTCCCAATACCCCAATTAATACATCCCCTAGACTTATAAAATCTCACAGTAGCTGCAATTTCAGGGATGGAAGGAGGGTAGGGAAGGCTCCATCTGTAAATCCAGTCTCTGGAAATGAGGCAAATACCAAAGTAAGATATGATGGAGAAACGGCACAATTCTCTAATCAACCACAGTAGAGGGAAGATGCAGAAGACGTGCTGGCAACCTCTCCCTACTTGTATTTTCCTCAAATATTCACGCCAAGCTAGGACAGAGCAAACAGTAAAGCCTAACAGTCTGATTTAGGTACTTACAATTATTTATTCTTCAGAACTACATGAAATTAATACTACTGTATTCTCCTTTCACAGATAGGAAACTGAGCATTACAGAGTTAAGTAATTCACCCAAGAGGGCCATGAACAAGAGCCAACACTCAAATCATTGTACTCTTAGCCAGTACAGACCACCTTAAATTTAGGGGGGATATATCAGCCTTTGTGGTCACACTATACCTGTCTGTTGTATTCCAGTATAAGGAAGTCAAAAGGACAACACAAACAAGTTAATGAAAAGTCATTATCAGATCATTATGAAATCCCATATTTCTGCTATTTATAGAGACTGCAAATGTGCTTCAGAGGCAGTATAACGTAGTGATGCAGCACAGAATTTGCAGTCATGTTTGTCAAGTGCCTTCATGAGCTGGACCTCAGAAAACGAATCTGTTATTCACTTGACAATTGGTATCCAAAGACAAGAAGCCAACTGTCTCAGCAACTAGAGGTTCATTCATTAAGATAAAGATTGAGATTAGAATACTGTCCCTCATAGTAAAGGATCTTAGAGAAACTGAGGGGGTAGTCAAAAGGACCCTGCAAGAAAGGAGAAGTAAATACCATGGCCCTTTCCATGAGAAAAGTTCTTTGAAAGGGTAATGCCAACACAATCTGCCTGGGGTCTCCTCTCAGAGAGAGGAGGACAAGCTCCAGAGGAAAGGTCCTGTGCCCCTGGATAGTGTAGGTGGGACTGGCCTAAACCAGTTTGATATTATCTGGATATCAATTCAGTTCAGTCACTCAGTCATGCCTGACTCTTTGCGACCCTGTGAATCGCAGCATGCGAGGCCTCCCCGTCCGTCATCAACTCCCGGAGTTCACCCAAACTCATGTGCATCGAGTCGGTGATGCCATCCAGCCATCTCATCCTCTGTAATCGCCTTCTCCTCCTGCCCCCAATCCCTCCCAGCATCAGGGTCCTTTCCAATGAGTCAACTCTTTGCATGAGGTGGCCAAAGTATTGGAATTTCAGCTTTAGCATCAGTCCTTCCAATGAACCCCCAGGACTGATCTCCTTTAGGATGGACTGGTTGGATCTCCTTGCAGTCCAAGGGACTCTCAAGAGTCTTCTGCAACACCACAGTCTAAAAGCATCAATTCCTCGGCGCTCAGCTTTCTGCACAGTCCAACTCTCACATCCATACATGACCACTGGAAAAACCATAGCCATATACCTAGGTGCTATTTTTCTGGGAACTTTGTTCACATTTGCATCATGTCCTTGACAGCAATGTGTTACAAATGCAAACAGATGGATCTCCCTGCTGGAACTGCTTGGGGATAGGTAAGAACCATACCTTTTCCACTATGGATGCCCAACCTTAACCACTGTGCCTATCATACAGAGAGCCCTCTGTGGTTACTGCATGCATAAACACACAAATAAACCAAAGTAGTTCATGGGGAAAAACCTTACTGACCCTGCAGCAATCAAGGACAGTCCTATAGCTCTTTCGTATTCAGAAATATTACCTAATTTGCGGCACTAAGTTATCACTGACTGCATATTTAAGTTTTGAAACATTGTATTATTACCTATTCAGTAACACTTATGATAATGCTAAAATGAGGAAATTAAAATGAATTAAGGCACATAACATATTATAACAGGTCTTTTAAAGACAAACTATATAACCTATAAACCTATAACTTTTAAACCTCAGTTTTCTCATCTGCCAAATGGGGATCATAAATTACTCAAAGGTTTAATCAGATTTTATTTACATAGCAATTTAAGCTTGACAAATGAAAGTTCTAAACAATTGTAATTAATCTTAAATTTACTCCCTCAGGAAAAAAAGAAAAAATTTACTCCCTTAGAACATCAGAAACTAGTTACTTGTTCTTGTATAACTTATAATTAAGACACTCATTAAGAAATTAGTTCAGCTGTGATATAATGGCCCATAATTCATGTGCTTATAAAAATAGATGTGGCTAGAGATAAAGTGATAACTAATAGGACAAGTTAAAAAGCATCTAGTTGCTCAGTGGTAGAAGACAATGCATATAGAGCTGTTAGAGAATATTCTGTTTTCTAGGAAGAAAGAAGGATGAGTAATAGCAGTTAGCATTAAGCAATGCCTATGATAGTTCAAACACTTTGCTAAGTAATTCATTTCATTTAATCCTCACAACTGCCCTACGAGATAGAAAATCTTATCATTCGATTTTTAGAGAAGAAACTGATGCTTAGAGAAGTTAAACTATTAGCCTGAGATCACCTAGTCAGGAAGTAATAGAACTTGTTCAAACTCAGGAATGTTGATTCCATTGCACTTCACCACTAAGAAATCAGAGGTGAAATAAAAATCAAAAGTAAATTATTTCCTTCATTGTTATAATTTGATTTTGCTTTAATTGTTTCATTAGAACTCTGAGCCCATTGAACTGAGTTTCTGAGGACTTAAGCATTCCCAAAAATAATAACCTGAAAAGAATATTTTGATTTGGGAAGCCTTAAAAAAAAAACACACACGTACACGTTAACTATTTTAGGAGTGAAAGATTAGTTTGAGGGTGCGTCTTCAAACCATGTTTTGTCTTTTTAAAAGTATTTCTTTAAATTAATTTTAATTTTTCCCTATGTAATACATGTGCATGGCACTATTAAATCAAAACTATTACTAAATCAATTACTATTAAAAATCAAATCGACTAGTATTAAAAAGTCTCCACTATCCCATTCCCACTATGTCCACCATCCCCCACCCAACAAAATCCTATAGCCCAAAGCAACTGCTGTTAGTAATTAAGTACATATTTTCCAATTGTAAATATATAAAATTTTTTTCATATAAACTACTGATTTTCTATCACGGATGACATGGATGACAATTGAGCTCTCTTACACCACCTCACCTACCTTCCAAAAAAAGGAATACACATTTATCTCCCCCATCCACCAAATATAATTACATCAAAAATTTTATTTAGATTAACAATTGATATTTACTATATTACAACTACATAAAAACTGTTTACTATTGGGTGAACCAAGTGATATGTTTTACTGTGTTTCTTCTCTCATTATACTTTTTGTTTTTCCTGTAGTTATTAATTTTAATGATTTCACATTGGTTTAGTTTTCTATGTTGTTATTTAGTCGATTAGGCATGTCTGACTCTTTTGTGACCCAGTGGACTGAAGACCCAGACTTCTCTGTCCATGGGATTTGAAGACCCAGACTTCTCTGTCCATGGGATTTACCAGGCAAGAATACTGGAGTGGGTTGCCATTTCCTTCTCCAGAGGATATTCCTGACCCAGGGATTGAACCCACATCTCCTGCTTGGTAGGCAGATTCTTTACCACTCTGCCAGCAGGGAAGCCCAAGTTTTCTATGTACTTACTCTGTTTTTACTCAAATGCTACTACAGACTTGCCAAGTGTTCATTAATTTTTCTAAAAGTTTATGTACATCAAACACTTCATTACTTTTACATTTTTTTCCTAAAATCCTCCCTCCCATAGCCTCCTATTTCAATATGGGTTAGTGGCTCCCTCTAAACCCATTTGTCATTCTTTACTTCACTTCTTTTCTTTGACTGGATTGTTTCATGGACTCCATGATTATTCATTTCATAGTTTACTTTCTGGTTCTACTTTGCTCTCTTATATTATTCCATTATGATTTTGATAGGTTTCTGAAGAGAAGTGAAAAAAGTATACATGTTCAATCTGCTATATTAACTATATTAACTATATGTCCCTAAATCTCATTTTCTTCAAAAACTATTTACACTGAGATAGCTTTTTATAATGGAAATAGATTTGTTGTCTTTATTCTCGATGAGGGTAAAAAAGGAGAGTGAAAAGGCTGGCTTAAAATTCAGCATTCAAAAAACTAAGATCATGGCAGCTAATCCAATCACTTCATGGCAAATAGATAGGGGGAAAATGGAAACATTGACAGATTTTATTTTCTTGTGCTCCAAAATCACTGAAGATGGTGACTGCAGCCATGAAATGAAAGACCCTTACTCCTTGGAAGGTAAACTATGACAAACTTAGACAGTGTACTAAAAAGCAGAGACATCACTTTGCTAACAAAGGTCCATAAAGTCAAAGTTACGATTTTTCTGGTAGTCATGTACAGATGTGACAGTTGGACCATAAAGAAGTCTGAACAGTGAAGAACTGATACTTTCGAACTGTGGTGGTGGAGAAGACTTTTGAGAGTCCCTTGGACAGCAAAGAGAGCAAACCAGTCCACAACTAAAGTAAAGCAATCCTGAATTTTCACTGGAAGGACTGATGCTAAAGCTAAAGCTCCAATAACTTTGGTCACCTAATGCAAAGAGCCATCTCATTGGAAAAGACCCAGATGCTGGGAAAGACTGACGGTAAGAGAAGAGGGGGATAGAGAATGAGAAGGTAGGCTGGCACCACTGACTCAATGGACATGAGTTGAACAAACTCAGGGAGATAGTGAAGGACAGGGAAGTCTGGCATGCTATTGTTCATGGGGTTGCAAAGAGTTGGACACAACTTAGTAACTGAAGAACAACAATAAAAATCAAATTATATACTTAATCTGGTCACTTAACTACTGGTACTGATTATCTTAAATTGCAGTTATACCCATATGCTGTTGTTGTTCTTTTTTTTTTTAGTGAATTGTTGTTCTCGAGTTGTTAAGTGTGTCTGACTCTTTGTTGGACACAGATAAATAAAACAAAATCAGAATAAAATCAGAAATGAAAAAGAAGTTACAACAAACACCACAGAAACACAAAAGTCATGAGATTACTTTTGAACAATTATATGCCAATAAAATGGATAACCTAGAAGAACTAAATAGATACCTACAATGTACAACTTCCCAAGACTGAGTCAGGTAGAAAAAGGAAATACGAACTTACTGATTACTAGTAATTAAGCTGAATCAGATATTTTAAAATCTCCCAACAAACAAAAGTGTAAAACCAGACAGGTTCACAGGTGAATTCTACTGAAATTGGTGACAGAGATTAAGAAGTACAAACTTCCAGCTGAAAAATAAGTGAGTTATGGGGATGAAATGTACAGCATGGGGAATATAGTTAATAATATTGTAAAAACTTTTTTTGGTGATAGATGGTAATTAGACTTATCATGGTGATAATTTTGTAATGTATAGAAACAGAGAATTTCAGTATGTTGTACACCTGGAACCAACATATTATTGTAAGCCAATCACACTTCATTTTTTAAAAATGTTTAAAATCTAACAGTAGTTTTAACACAAATGGAGTTATTTAGTGCAGGATATTAAGGTAATTAAATAAGAAAGTGTTTAAACCACAGGGCTCTAAATCCTATTTACTTTGGCCTCATTCTGAATTTATGTAACTTACCCTACCTACTTCTCTCCCCTAGATATTTGGGATTGTCAGCTATAACTGAAGACCTGCAGGAAAGACCTGGAGAGGAGATGCCAAACTCAAAAGCAAGTGCTTAAGCACACTCAGTGAACAGTCTACCCTTGAGTCCGTGGTTTTCTACCTCAGCTCTAAGTTAGAATCAAGTGGCAAAACTCTTTGGAGGAGCTTTCAAAATCCCAAGCCCCAGGCCACATTCCAGACCGATTAAATCAACCTCTGAGTATCCGGCCCAGACATCAAGATTTCCGAAACCTTCTCAAGAGAGTATGATTGTATAGCCAAGGTTAAAAACAACTGAGACTCAAGGGAGAAGGCAAAAGATGTGATCTTGCTATGCTTCAAGATCATGCATTCAAGTTCATGGCAATTGTGCAAGGACTATCACATAGCACATTTAGAGATGCCTCATTACAGTGCTTCCTCCATCAAAATTTTTGGTTTGATTAAAGACTAATTCAAACACATACACATCCCAGCCAAGGAAAAGAAAGTGCAAATGAACTTTGAATTTGTCTCCACCAATTCCATCCAACTCAAAGCTAGTTTAGCCAGAACCAGCCCAGTCACCAACCAATAGAAAATTCATCTGATTATTTATATTCGGGTTCCTCTGACAAATCCAAGACATTTATATTGAATTAGTAGACTTTGGTACTTTCAAACACAAAAGACGTTGCTTATGTCCACATGTCTTATTTAGGAAGTCAACAGATTAGTCCTTATTTGGAAGGAAACCTAACGGGAACCTTCCAACTGCAGTGTTCTTTCCCCTTCCATTCACTATTCCTGGCTATGCAAATGCATGCGTGTGCGTGGTGGAACATAAATTACGGCTAACAGTTTGACACCATTGTTTTATTAACAAACACAACTCAAAGCAAAATAATTAAATAGGGACACATAGTAAAATAAACATTCCAATGACCTTTCAGAGTGAAAAGTTCTGCTCCACAAATAAAGGCGAGAACAATACAATTACAGGATAGTACTTGTACAGAATTGCTGAATATGTGATGAAGCCTTGACCAGCCAGCCAGTCATCTCATCTCTTCCATCACAGAAAAGGCTGAAAAGAACAGGACAGCTGTAGTGTCCTGACTTTGAGATTCACTGGCAAATGGAATGACAGATGTAGAGCCAGTGCCCCGAAGTGGGCAGGACCTCATCCCGGACAAACAAAAGAGAATGACAGTCTTGGAGCCCCATTTACTTCAATAAATTTTTTTTTAAGCCAGCTGCCTTTTTTACATATACAAGATACTGGTATAAGGCAATATTTACTGATTAAGCCTCAGAATACCATTTTTACCTAAGAATACAAGCAAACACCAACAATTGGTTTTTCCCTAACTTATGATTACCTTTTAATTATATATATGTATATAAAATATATCACATATATTGCTATATATATCTATATTGCCAGGTATATATTATATGCTACAGTTCCATCTACAGCTTTATCACATGTATCAAATAATAAGTGCAGCTCTAGATCTATCTTAGTACATATAAAAAATCTGAAAAATAAAAATTTTAATCTTCAGAATATTCCACATCGGTTACATGTTATCGTCTTATAATCCACTCAAGACCCCTAGGTTTTGTCTTCTTGCAACTCCCTATTGACCCTAACTAATGACTTGTACAATTCATTAAACACATATTCAATTCTCTACCTACCATATGTGCCAATGACTTCTTGCACTTTTGCTCTTCTACTCAGGTACTCTAAATAATCTGAAATCAGGCATCTATTGCTTATCTTTTCCTTTCTTCCTACAGTAGGTGCTCCATAAATATGAAGATTCATATACTTTGTCTCATTGGAGCCTCAGAGCCATGTTGTCCAACTTGTGGAGCTGGCAGGGCAAGTAATACCCATGTTTTAGAAACGAAAAAACTAAGACTCAGCAGGTTAAGTGATATGTCTTCTAACCAACATAGAATCAGTGAAACTAGAAATAGAAATAAATTTTCCCAATTTATAAGTCAGTATTCATTATAGGTACAATTTCAAGTGTATGTACAAGTATATTAATTATAAAAGTACTTTTATTCTCAATTGCCTTCATTGACTAGTATTAAGAAATTTCCCATGGATGAGGACAATAACCATTACTAGTTGTCAAAAAACATGTTTTCTAATTTAGGTTGTACATTTCTGATGCTTAAGTTCTGATTAAAACTAATCATACTGTAGTTCTCTGCTTAGTAGGATTAGCACAACCATCAGTACTTTTGCTTTGCCTTGACAAACAGCTTTAGAGGATTAAGACTTTATTGAAACATGTTTTAAAATGTGAGCTACATAAGAATAATAGAAGACGTTATATTTAAATAGTCAAAGTAGCAGTGATTCTAATCTAAGGAGGTAACTGTATGCAAAAAATTTAAAGTTCCCACTAATTTTTACATAAAGTTATATGAATTTCACACTTGAAAAACTGCAAAAATTCATTAACATTTATTTGTAAAATGACTTTAAGCTCTGGGAATTTCATGCAGTTAGAAGTTGACTTTCCATAGAAGAGAGAATAATGCTAATGACTGAATATTAAGTATAAGGCAGTAACACTATGGAGATAAATATGTAATTACATACATTTCCAAAAGTGGGATAAATCACACATTAAGTTATGTCATAATTCAAGGATTTGTAAGAGGCAAGAAGATGCACTTGATAGTCATTGGATAATTACTCTTAATTAACATGCCTAAATAATAAAAATATGAGAATATTTTAAATTAGGAATGTAAAAATATTCAATACAAGAAAAATATGGATCTTTCAAGCTAGAGGCGAACAACCATTGGAAAGAGGAGTGGTTTTACTTCTGCCTACCCAATAAAGGCCAAGTCTAGACATTCATAATTACACCAATTAATTGGCCATTTTGGCTAAATTATGTAAATTGTCTGCATACACTTCTCAAAGTACATAACTGCCAATGCTATTTTCACTTTGGTCAAGTCTACACTAGCTAGCAAAATGAAGTGGATAATTAAGACAATTATCCTGATAATTTAGATCAAACATTAATTAAGGTAAAAGCAGATTAAATTTAGTGGGGGGTGGAGGGGTGGGGATGGGCTTGGATTGGAATATAAATGTTCCTCTTGTTTCATAAGCTTGTTAAAAAGATTTTCTGTTTCTTGAATTATTTTTGAAATTAGATTTCAAAACACTTAGTATATATTGTTTCTATAATAATTATTTAATTGGATTCTTAAGTTCCCAAGATACCTAGGTATTTTAGATCATTTACATAAGCATTGGCTTAAATCTCTTTTCAGAATTCATAGACAACACTGACAAAATTCTGAACTCAAAAATAAGGTCACTGGAATTCTTTTTAAAAATCAACAACAAGAATACATTATTTATAGGCATTATAGTTAGGTAGAAGAATCAGGAGGAGCATTTAAGAGTGAAGTGCAATGATGCTCATAAGTTAAACAGGAACTACAGAACTATATGAAGGTACATGAATAAACAAGAAAACAAATAATTTTATTCTATATCGATGTCTACCTATATAGATACAGTATGTCAACATCTACCTATCTACAGGGAGAGAGAAAGAATCTAAGAAATTGTCACAAAATGTTAGCACTGTTAACCTAGAAGAAAGGAATATGGGTGTTCACTGAAATGGTTCATTGTGCTATTATTTCAAACTTTTCTGTAAGTTTGAACTTTTTTCAAAATAAAAAGTTGGGGGAAATCTATGCATTTTAAGTTTCACAGAAAATAACTAACAAATATTCAGTAACCATCAAACCCCCATGAATATGATACCCTTGAGATTGAAAATTCTGCAGTACCTCATTTCTTAAAACCACACTGTGAAATCTATACTAAGGATTCTTTCCAATAAGCCTTAAGTGAGCACTTTAAAATATTCTCAAGGTTTCCCATGCAGGGTGTAGTTAAAGAGCATTCCACTTGAGATCCTTGCCTGAAAGGCCCTATAGAATTGCAAAGTATCATTATTAAGCAAATGTTCCTGGGTCCTTGGGTGGTTCACTTAAAACACATTTCACTGTATTGAATATTCAGTGCCAAAAGCACACAGTTCACTGTTAAGATTTGCAATTTAAACCCAGTTGGAAGAAGTAAAAGGTTCTTGTAATTTGCCTATACTGTATTGCATCGATGTAGCAGCTTTCTTTGATAATTAAGTTCCAAAAATATGAGTTAGAGAGTGTGAACAATGGAGAAAAGCTAACCTTTCTATTACAACCTTAGCTCTTGACTTCTTGTATTTAAGATTACAGATGCTCCATTAAATCGATTTTGTGTTTAATCTCCTCTTGAAAAACAGTGAATGCAAGTTCCCAACTTTCTTTCCTTTGAGAGAACCCAAGTATTGACAATGAAAACTACAAGGCTCAGATCAGATGACTAACAACGTCCACTGGGGATAAGAAAACTTTAGCATGTCTCTTTTAGGGGGAGTTTCCTCAACTAACTTTAACTGAATTGAAATATCAAAATATATCTCACACTAGATTTTCAAAAAAAATTTTTTTGAGAAATCAGATTTGAGATGGCAGGGGATGCATTTAAAATAAGACGAATTATTATTTAATTTATAAATAATACATAGCTTTAAATACATAGCTATGCTTTTTTAAAGCATCAGAGAAAATTTCAACAGTAATGTGGCTTTTAAATAAAGTTTCATACTTATCTCTTATCTGCTTATCTAGTTCATGTGCCCTGTTTTAACATTTTTAGGTCCTTCAGTAAGATGTAACTACTTGATTCCCTTCTGAATTTGTGCTGGAGCGACAGGACTCATCTCCCTGGCTCTGGTTTTGAATGTGGGGAAATGACCAGCTGAACTATGGCTTGCTCTGGTTCATCTCTGCAGCCTCTTTCTCAAGCACCACTCACACTAGGATTGGTGGTGGTTTAGTCGCTAAGTCGTCCGACTACTGCGACCCCATGGATTGTAGCCTGCCAAGCTCCTCTATCCCTGGGATTCTCAGGAGTACTGGAGTGGATTGCCATTTCCTGCTCCAGGGGTTCGTCCCAACCCAGGAATCGAACCCGGGTCTCCTGCACTGCAGGCAGATTCTTTACCAACTGAGCTACGAGGAAATCCTTCCACACTAGTATTACACTCCAGCATTTGGTCAGTCTCAAATTTAGAGCCACTGGCAAGAACATCCAGTTCATACTCTCTGTACAGCTTACCTTCAAAAGAGGGAAAACTACCTTGGCAATGACAGCACAAGCAGTGCATTCGGGAATTCCTGTGGGAGAGCCTCTCCACAATTCTAGAGGAAGGGAGTGGTGAGGAAAGAATGGTGCAGCAGTGATTCTCAAGTGTGGTACCCGAATCAGCAGTTCAGCATCACGTGGGAACTATTTGGAAATGCAAATTATCGGTCCCCACCCCCCAGGCCTACTTAAGCAGGAACTCTGGCGTTGGGGCCGAGCAATCTGCGTTTAACTAGCCCTTTGGGTGGTTCTAATGTATTATCACTGACAGAAAAACGAGATTATAAATTTTCTAAAGGAGCTTTAAAGTCCAGTCCAGTCAAAACCTGGAGGGGGAGACGAGCAGAACAGGAGGTTCAATTCCTGCCCCGGTGGGGTGGGGTGAGTCCCAGGCCCCGTGACCTGTCCGCGACCCCCTTCCGCACACACGCCCCCCGCGGTCCCGGGGGTGGGGCGGGGGGACTGGGGCAGGCACCCCGCCCCCCGGCCTCGCCGCCCGCCCCCCTCCGCCCCCAGGCCGCGCCGGCCGCCCAGTGGGAGTCGGGTCGACCGCCCGGGACTCGGAGCCCCTCCCGCGACCGCGCGTGCCGGCCGCAGCCCCCTTCCGCCCGGCCTGCCCCTTTGTCCGCCCCGAGGGCGGCACCTTCCCGCCCGCGGGGTGTGAGAACCCTCGGGGGGCGGGAGAGGAGGAGGAACCGAGGAGGGAAGGAGGAGGAGCAAGGCGGGCGGCTGAGTGCAGGGGTGGGGAGCCGCCGCCGCACACCCGACTCCCGTCCCGCTCGGCCCGCGAAAAGGGGCTTTTGTGGCCGGCCCGGGAGTCCCCGCGGAACGCCCGCCCCGAGGCGGGGTGGCGCCTCCCCCTTGGCGGGAGCCGACGCAGCCTTCCCGGCCGGGGAGCGCGGCGGCCGAGCGGGGCAGAGCGCGGAGCCGGCGGCGGCGCTCGGCAGGAGAGCGCGGCTAAGCGGAGGGGAGGGCCGGAGGGTGGGGCGGGGCGGGGCTGGGCTGGGCCGCGGCTGAGCCCAGCGGCCGCGCCTCCGCCTTCCGCCGCCGCCACCGGTGTCCGGACCGCGCGGGCGGGCGGCGTACGCCCGAGACCAGGAGGTGCGAGGCGGCGCGGGCCTGCGCGCCGGGCCTGGGGACGGGCGGCTGTCGAGGTGGGGGTAGGGCGAGGGGAGGGAAGAAAAGGCTGTGCAAATATTGTGACTGCTGGGTGCGGAAACTCTCCGCCGTGCTGTCGGAGATCCCGGCTCCGAGCCCTGGGAAACCCGGGAGGCCCGACGGGCCCTCGTTTGGAAGGTCTTCGTGACTGCCTTCCAGACAGCCGGCGCCCATTTCATCCCGACCTGAGACGGGTGGGGAACGTTGTCCACCACTCACGTTTTATCCTAGAGTCCCAAGGACAGGACACTAAGTGACTTCTTGGGGAGCTTCAGCTCCAGGAAAGCGCTGGGCGGTTACCACCTTGGGAGGCGGATGTGACGGGGGAGCCTCTCCTAGTCTTTCTAATCCCCCTACCCCACCCGTCGGCTACAGTCTTGAGTTTTCTTTGCCAGTCTCCTGACCTCTTAGATGGCATAGCACAGAGAAAGGACATGAGACCACCGGTACACGCTGGAGGGCAAAAAAGGGGGGAGTGCCTCTGAGGTGGCCCGGATAACTAATCGCGGGAACTCGCGGATGTTCGCGTCTTCGCGCAGCGACCGCGGCCTCGCGAGTCTTGCCTGTCGCAGACCGTGGTGGCTGCTGGTGCTTAAAGTGATACTGGAACCGTCTGTCCGCAAGAGTCTCACCTGCAGCTGAGTTAGGAACATGTACATATCAGGCCTTTTTAAAGTTAACACTGGGTTGACTTTTCTCCCACAGATTTCCTACAATTTCTGGCCATTTTGGAATTTCTGTCCTTAATTCCTAGTAACTATGGGGAAGGAAATGCGAATGAACGAAGCTTCCGAAAAAGAGTAGTTTTGACTTGATTGGTCAATCAGCAGCATCACCTAGCAAAATTAGTTGTGTATATCCATCTAAGGTTTGTTTTGGAACTTTAGATACTATATTAATTGGCCGATTTTCTGTTAAATCTGCTAAAATCTGTTAAAGCACTGAAAGTGGGCAAAACACTCTTTAATGTCCTAATACCAGTCAGTCAATAAAGTCAGTAGTGCGGGGTGTCTTTCAGCAACAACAAACACTGCTGCTTCTGGTTTGACTTTGGCTTTTATTAGGTTGCTACACACTTCTTAGAGTCCTAATGGGTAGGTATGCCGGAATTGTGGAAATCACTTTTGTTTTCCTTTTGTTCTCTAAGCTTCTTGAAGCAGAGCAGAGAGAGTTTTGAAGTGGATTCCATAGTTCTTCCAACACTTTTATCCAGAAAACTTCAAATAAACTGATCTTGGACAGTACTTGTCAAATCGTTTCAATTTGCAGCAATTGTGTGTCTCTGTGTGTGTGTGTGCGCGCGCGCGCGCGCGCGCATGTGCGCGCGTTTTCCCGCTTCAGGAGGATGAGGTGGGATGAGGAGATTATGCCTATATTAGCACGGGTGTAATAGCAATAGCAATCTTGAGAAAAGTACCATCTACAGAAAAATGAGAACGTTCTGCCGTTAATAGCTGACCCTTTGAAGGTAATGGACATTCCATCTCAGGGCTGTAAATGCTGAGTGTAGACTCCAAAGTAGTGGGCTTCCGTCCTTCCAATGTTTGCTTTCTTCAGTGTTGATCAAAGAGCTATGTGTTTGTCTTATGAGGCCCCTTTGGAAGATGTTTTTAGGGCAATTAACAGACAAAACGATCAATTCAGCTTATTTGTCTCATCTTAAGAAAGGCTGCGAGAATTTTTTAGAAAGAAACTTTTAAGTAAAGACGACAGATAAGGAAAGGACTACACTGGCTATTGCGAATTAGTGCAGCTACTTCAAGGGAAAAAAGCTAGAACCTCACTCACCCACTCTCTAAACCCTGCAGTCCTGCTCTTGTTTTGAACTAAAATGGGGCGGCAGCCTTCTTTAGTGGCCAGCAAGATCCTTGTCATTTAAGAGGGAGAATCTTCACAGCGACGCTGGGGGAGGGGTGGTGCTAAGAGTTCCAAAGAAACCGAGCTACAAAATGAAATACCGTAAGTTGGTTTGTTCCGGTGAGGCGATTGTGGAAAATTGCGTTCTCAGTATTTGGGCAAACTTTATTACTTTTCCAGAATCCATAAGCAAGATTCAAGGTTTTATTTCCTCTTGAAAAGCAACTGCTGCTGAGTAAAGAAGTCAATGCTTGTCTAGCCTTAAATGAAAACGTGCCTCTGTTCAGTCTAGATGGGCGTTTCTGTTAAGGGTTTGAAAGGGGAATTTCGCACCGGTTATGGTAGACACCCTTGAACTCAAAAGTTTAGCGCATCACTTCACGACTTTCCTAGAGCAGATGTAGATATTTTATTTCGAACACCTTCTAAGGTGGGGGCGGTGTGTGCTAAGCAGGTCCCCCTCTTAGTACCCTTATATCCTTCCCGCTAACCCCGCAGCCCTGAGCTCCAGGAAAGGAGCCTAAGGTGACTAGCGCCCATCTATTTAAGAGGGAGGGCTGCATAGACGTGAAGCCATAAACAGCAGTAACTCAAATTTGTAGACTGGGCTGACTCAGTTGATCACGGAGGTTCCTTGCGTTTCCATCTAGAACTCCCCAATCACCAGTCAGTCTGTCTTCTCAGAAGCAGAAAACTGGGCATAGTACGGCCGGTCTGGCCAAGGCCATTGAGAAGTCTTGCAAAATTCAGTGAAAACAGGCGTGAAAGATGCTCACCAATGACCTGGGCCGAAGCTTTCGATGTGTAGGGCTGAGTAGGGTATGGAGGTGTGGCGGCGCTAGCCCTAAGCCACTAGGGTCGCGGGGGTGGAACACACCCTGAGGACTGTGCGCGACCAGGCTGCTCCCGGATTCACAAGCTACCCTTTGCAGTGACCAGGGCGGACGTCCAGTCCGATTACCACGGAAGCTCTCCAGACTGATTCAACTTGACCCAAGGGTGTGACCCATCTCTTTAACCATGGAAAGAGGGGCCGTGACTCCCTTCACTTCGGCGGCACTGGAAATCGTGTGTGTGTGTGTGTGTGTGTGTGTGTGTGTGTGTGTGTGTGTGTGTAGGTGTTGGCATAGGTATTCGACTACCAAACATCTTTGGAATCTGTCTACTCATTTGTGATTTACAAACACAGTACTTGACTTAAAATCTTTTGCTTAGTTATGTGTGAACTCACCATATAAATTTCCTATAGGAAACAATCAAGAGAAATTATATACATCTATAACAATATGACTGAGGTAGACTTAAATAAAAATTTAAAATGAAGCACATCAAAATATTCCAATATACCCGGCAATCACATTCAGGAAAGCAGGTCTCTTTCACGTCTCCACAAGAATTCTTTGCCCTAGTGGCCTCAGAGTGACTTCTGATAGCCCTACTTCTTAGGGGAGAAAAAAAGTTAGAGAAAGCCTGCACCCAAGTTTTGGGTGAGATTCAGTATTCTAACCAAAATATGCTCAACAGATGATAGTAGAGATGAAGCCAGAAAACAACTCCAGCTATTTAAACTGCCAAATGAGACATAAAGCTGCATTGTAAAAATCATCTGGAAAACAGGTTTTCCCATTGAAGTCGCTATGTGTTAATTACTGTGAGCTGGAAGGCTGGAGATCGAACGCCTGGAAGCCGACTTTCACCCCGCATACGTAAACGGAAAAAGTGCTGAACAGCAGCCAGAGGGTTCCTGCTCGGACTCATTGCCATGCATGCCTAGACATTAATATGTGTTCATGGAGGGCTCGTACAGTACGAGGTGTTATTTCCTTATAAAGAAACACCAGGTCTCGCTTTCCATTCTTCTTACAAAATTATTCGCATTATTTATGCTACATTGAGCGATCTAATTTCTTCGTGATAGTCAGCTAATTGCTCTGGCAGGTAATTAGAAGCAGTTTACAACGCAAAGGGCTTTTGCATTGCCCCTCGGATTATTAAGTTGCGCTGTAAATTATACCATATTTGCTAGGGAAAAATTCTTTTGAGCAAGTTCTCTTCCTGAGATCCCAGATGAAATGGGCTCCCCACTCCACCTCCCCTTCGTACACACCCCTCCCTAGCCACCCCCACTGCCACCACACCCCCTGCTTTTCCTGGACTCAGAGTCGAATGATTCTAAAGCACGCGATTTTGTTCGTGTTCACTGGGCCGAAATAACGTGGCCATTATGGCCTGAAATGGGCCAGGTTTGAAGCGAGCTTCCTGCGCGCCTGCAATATCCAGCAGGCATGTGGGAAAGGAACGGCTTAAATGGGGACATCTGTTCAGTGCTGCTCATCTTACTCTTACAGCCAGGTCAGGTTAAGAGAATAACCTGTTCGCCACCTTTTTTCTTGTTAATAAGACTATTAGAAAAAAAGCGAACACACACACAAACAACACTAATTGAGCTACCCTAGAAGCAAGGAATCAGACACACAAAGGTAGCAGCTGAGTTACAAGAGGAACTGTAAAAAATAACCATTGGGCTATTTCAATGAAAATCTACAGGACTGTGAGAAAAAAAAGAAAAGAAAATATAATATATGAATTCATAAATGCTGTCTACAAAAATGGTTTTACGTAAGAGATTTTAAAGACTCAACAAAGACTGGTTTATTTTCAGGTTTTCATTTTAATAAAATTGATCTGAAGGTAAACTTCACTGGAAAAAGATTCCTTAAGCTTTCAAGTACCCTGAGGCCCCACACTTTCTGTTGTGTTTTCTGGTCTATGTTATATCTGAGACAAACCCCAAGTGGGGGCATCCTAGTTTGCCCCCTGATTTTGGAAAAGTGAACTGTATCCCCTTTCACAAATATCACCCATTTGTAAATCTTGTACAATGATGTATAAGTGTGGTTAAACCTAGAGACCGGGTGCAGCTCCTAGATTATTTGTAATTAAACACAATTCCCAAAGTAACATTTATCTTCCCGAAACTGCGATTGCAATTGTCAACCGTCTGGAAGAGACCAAGGAGGTAATCTGGGAGCATTACCTCCTCTAGTAACAGAACAGAATGAAAAGAAATCAATAGTGTTGAGGATAAGAATTCAGTAGTTTTTAACTCTGCATGTTAGCTGTGATAAAGTGATATATAATACCAAAAGAGAAAACAGCTGAAACAAATCCACTGTAGGAAAAATCAGAGGCCAACTTGTCTGAACGTCTAAGCCTCTCTCTTTCTTGCCTTGTTCAACTAGAATATACACAAACACACACACGCACACACACCCCCCACCACAAATGAGCAAACTCTCTTCCCTACTTGTGTTTCCTTCATTTGCATGATGAAAGAGGAATATGAAATGCTGTAGAATTAATTATCAATTTCATCTGTGGGGTAGCAGGGAAATGAATATGAAATATACCATTGAGTACATGCCTGCCTGTAGAACTAGCATGCAATCATATCAACATACTATGAAGATATGAACATTATGCATGCACACAAATAAGGAATTATTATCTTCCTTTAATATACGCCAAAATGCCTATTTGGGTAAATATCTTCATGTTTTTCCTATCTATGAATTTGCCAACACATTCATATGTTTGCTACATTAAAGTCTTCCTTGTCTTTCTGAATATATGCAATTTGACTGCCCTGGCTAAAAGGAATCAAAGCATCGTAATATCCTAAGTTAGATGAGTCCTTTTAAATTAAAATGTCCCTAACTTTTGAGTGTTTCTAAGTGGCAGAGAGAAAGAATAAATATTAAGCAGCGTGATACGGGGTGGGGGTGGGGGGGAATCTAGTCAATTAAGAAACAATATGCTTTCTCAAGCGACCCTATTTATTTAAAAGAGTCGCCAAAGCAATGCTTTGCAGGAGATCCTAGCACGTAGATCAAGAGTCACCACTGCTTCGCTGTGGTCAACAAATGCATCCAATTAAGCAGAACCAGGAAAGTAAGGACTCGGCTGTAAATGTGGCCGGATAGTTTGAAACCGAATAACCTCACTAATAGGGGCTATTGTTTAGTATGGAAGTTCCCATTTTCCAATCAGGAAAATACAGCCCTTTCTGGACTCTGGCTGACTGATCCCTTCCCACCTACGGCTCAACAATCTGCCACCAGCGAGGGGCTTTTATTACCTCCCTTCCCAGGAAATGTTAGGCAACTTCCTAGTAAAGCCGCCCGAAAGCAAAAGGATGCCCCTCGGGAATCCACAGGTCCATGCCTGGCCAGGTTTTCTTTTCAGCAGGAAAGAAACTTTGATCAAAGAGCTCCGGACGAGGAGACACCTCCAACCTGGCCCAGACTGCTTCTCCTTGCAGCGGCTGGCTGAGCTAGGCTCGCTCCCTACCCTTCTTCACGTTTTATTTAGTAGCCAAGAGTCCGCGCGCGAGGTCCCTGCACAATGGCCACAGATTAGGAGCTGTCTCCCTCTTTGAGGAGGGGCGCCCATCAGGTCACCTGGGTCTTCAGCGGGCACCGGCCAAATCAGCTTCCAGAGCTTACGCGTTCCGCCAATGCTCAGGAAACCGAGAAGCGTAGACCCCTGTTTAAACGTACCCAGCAGAGGTACTCGCCTATATAGTTCACGTGCGGTTTTTTTTTTTTTTCTTCCTTATTAGGCTTTTTTCAGCTCTGTGTATTTACCAGACCACACTTGACACTTTCAAAACCTTACTTGGTGTAGATCTGTTGCTGGACACTTGAAAGCCTGGATAACTTTGATGTTTTTGACTATAAATCCCCAATTGTACTCAATGGTTACAAATGGCTTTATTTACTTGTCCTTCTATCTACACATTTTAATCTGTTTAACCAAACAGCAGAGGTATATTTCGCTCCCCACTCCACGAAAAGGAAAATCATGGACCGAAGCCTCTAATTTGCTTTTAGGACCTTCTATTTCTTTGGTTGTGAAAACCTGAGAACTCCAAATCACAGCATTGATTAGTCTTCAAACCAGCCAGCAAAAAAGCTCCCCTTTTCCACTCTATCTAAAGAGATGTTGATGTATATTGTAGCTGCAAGGTGTTAGATATACTTGAGCAAGTTGTTCCCAGGATGTAAATTAGGTCCCAAAAGCTGTTGTCCAAATCGAAGAAACAGAGAAATTAATCTGGGAGACTATCCATCATCACCGGTAATAAAGAGAGCGACATGGATGAGACAGATGATATGATTAAGGGGCTGTGGTCGTTTTAATTAACTTTTTGCTGTCCTGTAATGATCAAACTGGTCACCAGACCCGGTCAATAAGCATGTTAATATCAAACAAATAAAACCAGGGATGATTAAAAACCTCCTGGTTTATTAAATTTGAAATTCAAATGAAATTTATGCTGCAGATGCATACAGAATGCTAATAGATTTTAGCTTTATTGAAAGTGGATCTCACAGGTTTGCAAGAAACAGCAGAATAGCCATCTACTCCTCTCCCAGGCAGCACTTAAACTTAGGAGGTGGGGGAAACTTTTAACTGATGTTAGAAAGCCTGCACTTCCTATCTTTCTTCCTCTTCCCCTTCCAAACCTCCATATTATTACAGTTTAATACTCAAGAGCAGTCATCAATATCACAAAAGGTAAACGGAACTGGATGTGCTATGAAATGCTTTCCCTGACAGACTGTGTCTACAGTGGATTACAGATGTTCCCTCCTGTGGGGGGATTCAAAAATAATAGTCACTTCTGCAAAGTGGAGAAAGAGCTGCCATTAAGACCAGTTTCATTGTTGGTCTGGTTGGTTGCTGGTCACTGTTTCAAGATTATTGTTGTTTCAATTTTTGGTCAATTATATAATTCTCTTTGCTTTTCCTTTTTAATTCTGTCTTATACCTTAGGACAAACACTAACCACTTATTTTGGGGTGAGGGGTAGGGTGAAAAAGAAACTTTGACAATACTAGTATAAAATAAACACCTGATTTTAAAGTGGGAGTAAATGGACTATACATATACATATGAAAATATATTTTTTCATAATGAAGATGTACATACAAACCTTTGTGAAAATCTGCAAGTCAACCTTATGCAAACTGAAGAATCCAGTATACTCATTATATCCATAACAACATTGTGACCCATTGTCCTAGGCAGAATTACATGATTCTAAAGTGAATTTATATAAATACAATCTTAAAAGTAGATACTCAAATTTGTAATCACATGATGCGTGTTTTTCTAATTCCTGCATTTTTTTGAGGAAACAATGGTTAATGTTTGTTTACTCTCAGAATCAGCTTTTAACTTTTCAAAAGTCCTGCCTCACTTCCTACTAGAGATAGGAGGATAAAAAGATAAAATAAATAACTATTCATAGAAGGGAGTCTTCCCTAAAGCTTTCTTTCTCCACCTTTGAGGGTGACGGTATTGATTAGAATTAAATCCCAAATTTGAACAACTGTATATTAGGTCTTTAAAATGAATATCATTATAGAAGGAGACCAAAGCAATGAAGTTAATTCTCTTTTATTTGTTAAACGGAGTTCCCTCCTTTCCCCCACCCCTTCCTCCTTCTGGGCTGGCCTGTCACGCCTTCTCAACACGCTAAAATCATTCAGAGTGGCTTGCAGGGAGAAACACGACATTTATGGTAAGCGTCAGCCTTCAGAGAAAGAAAGCAGTTCATTAATTTACTTCACACTTACTTCGAAGTGTGAGAATGTACCTTATCCCCTTAATCAATAGATATGATGTACAGTCAATATCTCAACACTGTTATAAAGGGGTCAGAAACACTCTCACACCACAAACATCAGCCTCAACTCTGTTCAGTGAAACTTACACAATGCTACAACCTGACTTTGGACTTCAGTAAACCCCGGGAGGATTTTTTTTTTTACATCCCCAGAAGCTGTGATGTACTTGAGGAAGGTTCAAAACAACAATAAAATGAAAAGGTTTCCTCTGTCAAAACAAAACACCTCTCTCAGCTAGTAACATTTTTTAAAATCAATTCTGACTTAAAAATAGATTTCTGGGAGCATTTGTAATTGCTTAAATATGTGAATTACTTTTTAAAAACATATGGATATTCAACAGGGCTCCAAAGGCTGTGGACTTTTTGTTACACTGGTGTGGTGCTTTCTGTAGTTTAAGATGTTTCATTGTGGTGGCAGTGAAATTGTAATTACATTTCTGTAGGCAACTACTAACACAAATGGCAAGCAAGTTCTAAAATCCACCAAATTTGAACTGTTCACATGCATACATTTAACAGACATCTGGCCCAAACCCCACTAGACACAGAAGCTTCCAATGCACGTGGTCCAAGATTTGTTAAAAGCTTGTTTCTCTTCTCAGATAAATAAAACCCCCAGATTTCAATCAAAATCCCGATTTTTTTTTTTCTCAGAAAGAGGCAGTGGGATATCCTACGAAAACTCCTACATTCTATAAAACGCTCAATTTCTCACCCTTCAGGAAAAAAAAAAAAAAAAAACAATACTCTTAACCCCCCCCCTTTTATCTAATCCTTTTGTATTGAAATTTACTCATCGCCACGGGACAAACACACGGTCTCCCCTACAGTGAGACTTGCACTTCCAAAGCCGAATCCCCCCTCAGAAGAAAAAAAAAGCTACCGCATCAAAGTAACAACTCTTTGACGCAGGCGCACACCCTCCAGAACGCTCTAAAAATACCCGTCAGCCTCCCTAAATTTCTACTCTTCCCGCTGTAAAGCTAGGAAAGGAGAGGATGGTATGATTGTTTTAAAATGTAGTGACAGTACCCGAAAAATTAAGGGGAAGAAAACCAGTCAAGATTTGAGCTACAAGAAAACCTGAGGAAGTTGGCGACAGTGATAGCATTTGTGAATATTTATTCAACCTCACTCAACTTCGCAGTCAGTTTCACTCTTCTAATCGCCATGTCTCTCTTTTACGTACGTACACTTTACTGCACCGGTCCTATTCTCCATCACAGTTTCGTTGCAGAGACACACACAAGCACACACGATCCCCTCCCCACGTTTGTGACACACTGCCCTTGCCTCTCCCATGTGAAGCGAACACACACGCATCCACTCTCCCTCCTTTTTCACACACACAAACCCACATATTCACTCTTCCTCTTCTCCAAACCAAACACTGAGACACCACCTATCACACCCCCCTCCCGCCCCCGCAACACACACTCTACTGCACTGTCCCTCTTCCCTCCCCAGGTTTATCACTCTGTTGCACTACACTCACCCTTCCCCTCAACAATTTACTGGTCTGCTACCCTTTGTCACACATACAGTTAAATTGTCACTCACAACCCCCTCTCCCTCTCTGCACTGTCCCTCCCCTCCCCCCGTCACTGTTACACTGCCAGACTCTAGTCCCCAACCTCTCCGCATCCCCCCCACCCCCTCCCCCGGCTGCACTGTGTTCTCAGCTTGGTTGCACTCGCACATAGTTACACACACACACACACAAAACCGCTTTGTAACACACACGCAGTCACGCGCGCCCCTCCCGCTACCGCTTCCCGCAGCCCCCCCACGGCGGCCGGCGGCGGCGCCGATGACCTCACGGCGCGCGCGCCGCGCGGCCCGGCGAGGCCGCAGATTGGCTGGCCGCGCCTCCGCGGCACTTCAAAGCCGGAGAGGGAGCTACAATTGTGGTGGAATGGGCGGAACTGATCATTGTATTGCACACCTCTAAAAAAAACACTGCCTCTGATTTATCAATATAAAAAAGATCCTCTGAGAGGAAGAGGGCACTTTTGTGTGATGGCAACTTCACTTCTAGGGGTGAGTCTCAGGATTTTCTCTTGCTGGTTTAATTAGTTTTCTTTTATTGCCGATCGGAGGGGGTTAAAGTCGCCCCGGCCAGGCCACGGGCTATCAGTCTCTATTGAGAGCTTTTTTCCTCCCCCCTTTAAATACAAGTGAGTTTAGAGAAAAGAAAGAGGGGGAGGGGGGCAGAGTCACTTTTTTCAGCGCAGGAAAAGGTTCGGAGGGCATTTAGACAAGCCACCTCGCAGCGCCCGGCCGCTCCCCGCCCCGGAGACGTGCGTCCAGCCTATTTTACGTGAGACGATTTCGGGGGTAAAGAGAGCAAGTTTTTTCTCCTGGGCAAACTGCAGATTTTCCCCTCTTCCCCTTAAAAAATTCCTCAGCCCGCCTTGTCTTGCAGGTACGTTGAACCCGTCTCTCTCTCTCTCTCTCATTTTCTTTTTAGTATTGTAGACTTTTTTTTTTTTTTAAAGAAAATCAGGAAGAGCGATCGAGCCCTATAGTTTGACGTCTTTTGGCCTGGGAGAAACAACCCAGGATGGGTTTCTGGGAACTGCAACAGGATTTTCAAAGCTCTTCTGTGGATTTCAGGAGTAGCTCTTAAAACCAATCCAATGGTTTTTCCCCAGGCTTCTCCGCAAAGGAATCTTCCTCCCCAATCTGGACTTTTTGCTTGCTTGTTTGTTTCGAAGTGCCTGGGGCCTTGTGTGCAAAAGAGTGTTGTTTTAGGTGAGAATACTTGTCAAACTCTTCTTTAGCGTGGCGCTTTACTCCCGAATCAGACGCCGGCAGCCAAACTTGTCCCCTCCCGTAGAGTAGGAAGCAGCCGGGCGCCGGGGCTGTTGGGGGAGCCAGGTGAGTTGGTGGCGCCGCGCCGCAGCGAGAAATGGGGTGCACTGGGGGCGTTTTGGAGGCTACTGGAGGACTGATGCACATTTCCTTCCTCCCTCCCCCACCGGACCTTTGCCCACCTCCCCTCCCCCACCCCTTCTCCTCTCCTTCTCTCAGGAAGAACCGAGGTTGGGATCAACTCCTTTGGCCATGCTTGCTGCTACCTGTAATAAGATCGGCAGCCCCAGCCCGTCTCCCTCCTCCCTCTCGGACAGCTCATCTTCCTTCGGCAAAGGCTTCCACCCCTGGAAACGGTCCTCGTCCTCGTCCTCAGGCAGCTGCAACGTAGTGGGCTCCAGTCTCTCAAGCTTCGGCGTGTCGGGGCCCTCCAGAAACGGCGGCTCATCCTCGGCCGCGGCGGCGGCGGCGGCGGCGGCTGCGGCGGCGGCGGCTCTGGTGTCCGACTCTTTCAGCTGTGGCGGCTCACCCGGCTCTAGCGCCTTCTCCCTAACCTCCAGCAGCGCCGCCGCCGCCGCCGCCGCCGCGGCCGCCGCCGCCTCGAGCTCTCCCTTCGCAAACGACTACTCGGTGTTCCAGGCCCCTGGCGTGTCGGGGGGCAGCGGCGGCGGGGGTGGCGGCGGCGGCTCCTCGGCACACTCGCAGGACGGCTCCCACCAGCCCGTGTTCATCTCCAAGGTGCACACCTCTGTGGACGGGCTGCAGGGCATCTACCCGCGCGTGGGCATGGCCCACCCTTACGAGTCGTGGTTCAAGCCCTCGCATCCCGGCCTGGGCGCCGCCGGCGAAGTGGGGTCGGCCGGCGCCTCCAGCTGGTGGGACGTGGGCGCGGGCTGGATCGACGTGCAGAACCCGAACGGCGCGGCGGCGCTGCCCGGCTCCCTGCACCCTGCCGCCGGGGGGCTCCAAACCTCGCTGCACTCGCCGCTCGGAGGCTACAACTCGGATTACTCAGGCCTGAGCCACTCAGCCTTCAGCAGCGGCGCCTCTTCGCACCTGCTCAGCCCCGCGGGGCAACACCTCATGGACGGCTTCAAGCCGGTGCTGCCCGGCTCCTACCCGGACTCGGCCCCGTCGCCGCTGGCCGGCGCTGGGGGCTCCATGCTGAGCGCGGGGCCGTCGGCGCCTCTGGGGGGCTCCCCGCGCTCTTCAGCCCGCCGCTACTCTGGCCGCGCCACCTGCGACTGCCCCAACTGCCAAGAGGCGGAGCGGCTGGGCCCGGCCGGGGCGAGCCTGCGGCGCAAGGGCCTGCACAGCTGCCATATCCCGGGTTGCGGCAAGGTGTACGGCAAGACGTCGCACCTCAAAGCGCACCTGCGCTGGCACACGGGCGAGCGGCCCTTCGTGTGCAACTGGCTCTTCTGCGGCAAGCGCTTCACGCGCTCGGATGAGCTTCAGCGGCACCTTCGGACCCACACCGGCGAGAAGCGCTTCGCCTGCCCGGTGTGCAACAAGCGCTTCATGCGCAGCGACCACCTCAGCAAGCACGTGAAGACGCACAGCGGCGGCGGCGGCGGCTCGGCAGGGTCCGGAAGCGGCGGCAAGAAGGGCAGCGACACCGACAGCGAGCACAGCGCCGCAGGCAGCCCGCCTTGCCACTCCCCGGAGCTGCTGCCGCCCCCCGAGCCCGGTCACCGAAACGGCCTGGAGTGACGTGCACCCCGCCCCAGCCCCTCTCCCCTTCCTCCTCCCACCTTGGTCCGTTTGGGCTTTGTGGGTCCTGGCTTTGGCTTCAGTCTCTCTCCACCCTGCTCACTATCTCTGTCTCTGCCCTTCTCTCTCTTAACTCTCTCTGTGACAACTTTGTAAAGGGAATGTGGACATGTAAGTAACACGCGTTGCTCTCCTGGGCCCTAGCTGTCTGTCTACCGGATAACACCGTTGGGGCCCAGAACAGCCCCAGCCGGCCCCTCGCCAGGCCTTTAATTCTGGTCCTCTCCTTGTTCTCCCGTCAGCATCCCCAGTTGGGACGGGCACATCTTTTAGAGGGAAGTGGCCGCTGGAGGTAAGGGTCGACCGATCCAGTGCCTGCACGCGGGGTTAACAACTAGGCTGAGCAAGTTTGAGCGCCACCCAGGGCCTCCGGGGCAGGCCAGCCGCCGACTGGCTAGGTACCATTACCAGAACCGCGTTTTCGGGCGTCTTGAGTTGCAAAGCGCCCTGCCTTGCAGCCGGGCGTCGCGGCCTGCCCTTCGCAGAGCTGTCGGGTGCCCATCTCGGGGCACGGAGACCCGGAGTTTGCCTAGTTCAGCTCCCCAACGCCAGCCCTGACTCTTTCCCTTTGTTCCCTTGGGTGGTACCGATGCAAGTTTTAGCTAAGGGCAGTCTTGGTGAATCGATGCAACAGCCTTCTTTAATCTTTATAACTTTTTTAAACGGAAAATCTAAAAAAAACACAACAGCATCCTTCTATTTGGTTTCCCTTGTAGGTAGTTTTTCCTCTATCAGTAAGCAAGTCTTTCTCTCAAAATTGTGCTAATATTGATCCCAAAGTTATTTTGATCGCATTAACTTATGGGGTTGGGGGTGGGGGTGAGGGTAGGTGTCTTTTTCTTATGCAAAAATACCCCTTTCCGGTGAGACCAGATTAACTATATCCGTGTTTGTCCTTTGCTACCTCGTTTTCACCACTCCCGAGCATAATCTCTTTTTTTCCCCTAGTCCAGCAGTCAATTTGTATAGAACCCATTTCTGTAAATTCTTGCAATTCGTTGAAGATTCTTAGGGTTTAACTTTTTTGTGTGTGATTTAAACTTATAAACAAGTAAAGAAGCTATTGTTTATTTCGGACCAGGCTGTAGTTTAAATGCCAAAAGGGAAAAACAGAAAAAAAATTGTAAGATATATCTGAACCTAATGGTTTGTACAACTGGAGAATCGTTCTAGATTAGATATCAATTAACTATAACTCCACCAGTGTATGGGTGCGAGGTGCAGTTGTCCAGGAGACGATTTTGTATAGTATTTTTCTTGTACATTATTCCAGTAAATATTTGAAAATATATTGAAGTAAACTTGATTTTTTTTTTTTTGACACGAAAATATTAAGAGTTATTCTTGCAGTTCTGATGAGCTGCAGATTTTTTGAACTCACTTCTGGAGGTGCAGAGCCACAAACGCACTTTCGGGGCCTAGTTTTGCTCGAATATGAATTTAGATAGGTATCAAACTGTAACTAAGACAATATTTGATAAATGTGGGATGACACTTAATTTAATGAAGCATGTACTTACTTGCATTTGCTGGCAGTTCAGGCATAGTTAAAGTGAGAGTTCTCTTATATTTCATAATAACTGGGTCTGCCAAAAACCCATGTGTTAAATAAAATGTCCAAGTGAATCTCAACTAACTTTGGCCTTTGTGTATTTCCTGAAGGTAATATTGTTAACTGTTAATAATAAACACTCCTGACACTACATTTAAATGTTTGCAGCTTCTGCAAACTAATTGATCATTGTAATGTTGAAATAATTTGGATATTTCACATTGAAATGAAAAGCCTTTCTCTGGAACATTTTAGACTTGCATTTTAAATGCATGAAATGTAATTGATTTATTTGTAATATTTTAAATGGTATTAATAAACTCAGATAAAGACTAGGTCAGTTAATTTGTATTTTTTTTCCTTTTTAAACTATGGACATTTGCATTTTATCTTCAGTTAAATGTCTAATTTAAACAAAACATAGCCCTGTTTTGAGGTAATATTTAAATAATTGTTTTTAAGCTATTACTTAGATGGAATGGTATATTTGGGGAAGCTGTGTTTTCTCTGTTTACCAAGATAAAGACTGTAGTGTCTAAGAAATGTAATTATTTACCAGTAGATTTTAGCTCCAAGCATCAGGATTTACTGAGCTCTTAAAATTTATACAAAGTCACAAAACAATTGAAAGAAATTTCTTCGTTCTGCTTTCTTCTCATTCTCCAGAAGGAGTCAGGTTGTTGGCCATTGGTTGCATTTGGTATTTAAAAGGCCAAGCCTTACACTGGAAGATCAGTACATCTAAAATAAAAACATGGGTTTGGGAATAACTTTTTGTTGTTAGGGGGTGGAGGAGGTCAAGCTAACAAAAGCTTGTTTTTGGCATTCCATGTCTTAGCTAAAGATTATGTAGAGGTAAATATCAGTAGTAGATTCCTGTTGAAATGAGTTATCCGTTCTTTTAAAGTCTCTAAACAGCCACCAAAGAAAAGGAAGGTTAAACCTTAATCTATCTACTAGGCTATTGTTCATAGGTGTCAATGATGCCAATAAAAAAAATACTGTCTTGTTATGTCTAAGTGCATTTAAGCAATGGGTGTTCCTTGAGCCATACTTTGAAACATAAAATACTTTAAATGTTGATTGCTGTTATATCAAAGTATTTCACTATTAGATTAATATTATTTTGAAACAAACTGAATAAAAAGTTAGTGTGTTCAGATTCTTTTAAGTTTAGCTTCTTTCTTTCTGTTTGCATTTCCCCACCCTAAATTCAGTCTTGGTGTGCATCTTGAACTGACAAATTTTCAATGAAATTTATATAAAGTCATTATTAGCCATAGAAACAAGTGAAAATACGGAGTGTTATAAATACTGTAAATTCATAGGAAAAAGACAGGGATAAAGTATTTTAGAATAATGTAGTTTGTGCCCAGGTAACAGCATGCCTTAATCCTGTTGCTTGTGCTGATGTTTGAGAACTCCAACCCCTATGGCTTTAGGCAAGCAAGTAAACTCTAATTCTTTGGTATACTACAGCTCTACATAATGGTTTTAAAAAGTAAAATGGTCTCTTTCTGTCACTTTCTTCCTAGGAATAACACGCAGAACACAATTTAAATGTTGTTTCTTTTTTATTGAAAGTTGCAGTGCTGAGGGATTCAGAGAAAACGGTTCTGAAGGAGTTAAATGTAGTGGCAGGTAAGAAAAAAGCTGCTTGGTACCTTCATTATATCAGTTGCATTTTACCCAGGATCACATTTGATTTACAAAGTGGTTGATGATAAGGATAGATATTGTCTGGAAGAAGATTCTGGGGTGCATAAACGGGGACAGATTTTTCTGCAGTATGGATGGATGTTCAGATTTTCACTTTCTTCCTTTGGCTTCTCCCCATTTTAGCTTTGGTTTATTTTGTATTGTTGGCTATAGCCAACAAATTCATTTCTGCAGGGTGGCCAGGGTTTCCTTTTGGGGGTGCACATCTTTTTGGAGGATAGAGGATGAAGTATAAAACTCTGGTTTCTCCCCGTTTGATCTGTGCAAACGCACCCCATAACAGTGCCTGCAGGCTCACTCAAATGAAGCCAAAGGCTTGGTCTCACTTATAACCAAGGGACAAGCTTTCAGTCTTGCAGATCAAGGTAGAGTTAAACTAGTTGTTGACCCACAGACAGGCCAGCATATATCAGTCCACCCTCAGGAGACTAGAATAGGGCTGCAGCTGAGTCCAGCTTTTCTGTTAACCTGCTTCATTTCATCCCCAAACTTGAGTGTTTCTTCCTTACCCTGCTTTCTCCTGTTCGGGTTCAATTTCTTTTTGGATGATGTCTTTTGCTTAGGACCATGACTATGATTTGTTGAGACAGACTATCAGCAAAGAATTTGTTTAAGCTGAAACAATTTAAGCAAATATGATGAGGTACTCTTCTTTATCAACTGATACTAGAAAAAGTTCCTGGATGGGTTTGTCCTCCTTCCACTCTCATCTTACCCCAATCTTGGTATACCTTCTCAATTGGGGACAGAATGCTGAAATTAAAAATTAAAGACAAGCATATGATGAGACTGGACTCCTGAGCGGACAAATCGATAATCCTGCCATCTACATTTTCATTTCCCCATGGATCTTTTGTTGAAATTATCGAGTGGAATGTTACAGAGGGCCTGTGGAGGAATTTTTTTAAATAAATGTTTTATTTTAGAGGATTAGCTTAAAGGTCAGTTGATCTTTTAGGCTGGTAAATTAAGGCAGGAACTTTGGGGGTAGGGGGAGTGTAGATTTAATTGTTCTCTGGTTGCCTAAACTGGTAGAGAAATTCTACATTTTGCTCAATTTTTCAAACAGCCTCAAAGAGGGGTTAATTTGACGTAGATATTTTGAATAAACTGGGGTTTAAAATTTACTGCTGACTTTTACTGCTTCTGTCCAAATAGGTATTATTTCTCCCTACACCCTTAAGAAAAACTCAGGTATGATCAAGCCCCTCTGTCTTTTAAAAATATGATTTCTATGTTGTCGCGCCCCCCCCCCCGCCTTTTTTCTTTAAAAAGTAGACAAGCAGATTAATTCTATCACTGTCTTGAAAGAAAATCGTGTTAAGTAAAGAATCAGTGGGAGTGAAGTGTACTCATTTTTAACTTTGGATTGTCGTTCTGGGTGGTATCTTTTGAAGGCTTTGCTCGATATACAGTTGTTGCTGTTGTTTAAAAATTAAGATTCAGAATTTGCTTTCGCCCTATTCCCTGCTTCCGGATTAAAGGAAAGCCGATAATTCCTTGCTCCAGCCGCTAAGGTTTAAGGGGATGCGCGTCAGTGGCGATCTCTTTAGGTTCGCCGCATTCCCTGTACGCTGAAGTGTTGATTTGCTTGGCGGGGGGAGGGGGTTTAGGGGTGGTATCTATTTTCTTTGGTCCCTGGGCGCGTGTTAATTTAATTTAATTTCCTGCGGAGTCTCCTGGCGGTGAGGAAGCAGCCTTATACATTTTGCTTCGATTCCTAACGACAGTCGGGGCTTCTAGAGCTTCAGAGACAGCGAAGGGAGCTGCAGGATGACTGAGAACTGGGAATGAAGCGTTCGCTCAAAACTGCTGCTTTTCACTGTTCTTTCCTGTCCATTTGGGGAATTTCTTCTAAGCCCACTCCCTAACTTTACTTCTCAGACAAGCCATTTCTGGCCGCGCGGGAGGGCAGGTGGAGACGCCCGCTGCTTCTCTTGCGGGGCTCGAGGCTGAGTTTGGGCTGCCCAAAGTTGCCCTTATTCTGTTTCAGTGAATTCAAGGCGATGTGTTGAGCCCAAGAGTTTTCCAGCCTCTCTCAACGCTACTTCCTCTTTGCTTTCCCTTCTCGACTTGCCAGCTGCTCTCAAAAAGCCTCTCCGACTCCCCGGAAGCGTATGAGCGGACGAGCCGCGTTGTCCACCCAAGAGCTGCAGCGAAGGGTAGGGCGGCAGTCGAGTCTATCCCGGACCACCGTACCCGCCCGCATTCCCCCTTGTGCTGCCAGCCGAGCCGCCGCGCGCGGCGCCCGCGCACACAAAGGCACCGCGGCCGCCTCCTCCCGCTGCACGGACAGCGAGCGCCACCCTGTGCCCCGTGCGCGTTCTGCAGCGCGCCAGCCGCTGCCGACACCGGCCCAACCAGCCCGCACTTCCCAGAGCCTGTCTGGCCCCGCGCGAACCCACCACGGGAATCGCCGGGTGAACTTCTCCCGCGCTCACTTCCAGGCTCAAAAGACAAGCCGGCCGGCCTGGGATGGGCGGATTCCCTCCTTTTGCTCGCCAAATCACCAGCATCCGCCCACTGCCCTTGGCCATACGAGCGCCGGCACCCTCGGGCCTCTATCCCACCCCATCCCGGGATGGCAGGCCAAGTGCCGCGTCCTGCCGGTACTACCCGGGCCTCCCGCGGCGTGGCGGGCCAAGGTCCTTCTTCCTGAACCTGTTGGATTTCTTTCGGTATAGCATCGACTGTGCTCTTTTCCTGGCTAAATTACTCTGTTCACTCTCACTTGTCTCTTACCCGTTTCTGGTTCTGTAGCAGTTCAACAAACTGCAGCGGTCTTCTGTCGGCAGTAAGTTTTATTCTTGTCATTTTATTAAGGGTTTGTCGGACTCAAATGAAGGAATTTGTGCACATTTTCTCACACTATTGGCATAAGGGAAGCAAAATCAGGACCGATTGACTGATTTTTTATTTCAGTAATCACAAAAGACGATCTAGAGGAGAATCTTATCGACAGGTATATATAGATATATAATCACTGTACCTGTTGAGCTGACTCAACTTGTCTTTGCTGCGTTGTACCTAAAACCCAACAACCTCTTTTGGGCTTCTTCCTCTCCCTTCTTGCTGGTCCACGCTTCTGGCAGCTGAATATTTGAGGAGTGCCAGCAATATTCTCCGGGCCCCATATTTTGGTGACATCTGAAAGGAGGAACGGGTCAGTCCTTCAGAAAAAGTACCATACTTACTTTAAAGATCATCTTTACTTGGGAGAATGTACCTGCTGCTCCCTGGGGTGGACTGAGAAACAGAGGCCCCTCTCAGCAGGTTTGGATCTGAGTTCCACTTTGTGCTCTCTAGATATGCCAGGGGTTAAATTTGGAGTTTATTTTTGGTTATACTTGGAGCCTCTACAGGCTTTGAAAGTGCCCTGTGATGTGCCGCAATCTGAGCGTCATCTTCAATATTCAAGAGTTCGCAGAGCTGCACACCTGCGTGTGCTATGGCTCCAAGCATGTCCAGCTTGTGGTTAAATCCACGGCACCCCTGACCCGCAATCCCAGGAGCAGGCAAGGGAGGGGAATGGCTTAACTGGTCTGCAGTTTGGGCCTCTCTCGAAAAGCCCCTGAAGCCTCGGGTAGAAGCAGTCTGGCCTCCTGGAATTCAAGGGTGTATTTGACACATCCACCTCCGGAGTCCTTCCCTCAAACCAGCCGGTGTGGAGGCCCCCACCTCCACCCCTCTCTCCAGGGTCCGGAAAGCCGGAAAGTGCTGGAATGTAGCGTTCTCTCACCCTATTGTGCCTAGGTGTTGCAAACCACTGGAGGACAGAGCTTCCGGCTTTGATCTCATGTCTCGGTCATTCTTTACCACCGAGGGGTGAGTTTAAATTAAATTTCTTTCTCTGCTGATAAGTTCTAATGGGCCTCAGAAGGTGAATAATTATGCAGTAACATTTCATGGGTTGTTGGAGTGGGAATTCCCACTGCGATGTCACCAGGAACAGCATTTCCCCTGTACCTCAATGCTAAATGAAGCTTCACAAGTAAACTACAAGTGTCTTTCAAAATCCCCGTCTGGATGATCTAATCTTTCCCTGCTCTCACCTTTCTTGTGCCTGCAAAACAGTTTGGCATCACTTTTTACATTTTGTTTGTGACTTTAAAAAAGTTTAAAAAAATCTCTACTAAAGGATCTGATGTTTGAGTGTAAAAATTTTTGCTTTGATGATTAAATATGCATTCCTATCAAGACAAAGTACACATTCATGAAAGCTGAGGCCACATTTTTCCTGGAAAAAGGCAGACGAGCCACCTGGGATTTGCCTGCTATCTCTTGTCACTTATTTTAGTGAATTTGTGTGTTTTTTGCTTGGTTCCTGGGGAAAAGGCTCAAGACCTGGAACTGCTGCAAACAGTGAACATACCTGGTTTGCGCTTCAGAAATGCACTTTCTGTGCCAGAGCGGGAGGATAAAAAGTATAGTACATTGTTGCTTCATTCAAAATAGCTATTTACCTATTTGAAAATGTGGGCTTCCTTAAGATTTTGATTTATATTTAATTTCTCCCCAAGATAGGTAAGAAATAGCATCAACAGTTTGAATATTTAAATGGATCAGGACATTCTGACAGATACTTTAAAATCAGACTCAGCTTAAATCAAAGAAATCCAAATTTGTAATTTAAAAGCACAATGGAACTCTTTATAGTTTTTTCTTTAAAGAAAATCCTTTATACCCTGTTCACATCAGTGTTTCACTGCTTAGCATTTTCCTTGTTTACTTTTCTTCCTTTTAAATTTATTGTGCTCCCACAAGTTTTAAGGTTTCTTAACACATGGAAACTGGAGCCTGCTTATCAAGTTTTCACTCCTTTCTTGGCAACTAATTTGAAAGTGCCCAAACAATGAGTTGATTTACATTACGTTCATTTCACTCTATACTTCTTGTGAATGTTAGAAAAAAACTCAATTTACCTAGGGTTATCTTTATATCTTTGAAGGGGACTGATCCTTCCAGTTTTAAGTTTTTTAGCCACTCCATTTTAAGCCCTGAAACAGAAGAAAGAAAGAAAATAGATGTTATGCACCCCCACCTCCCCCAGAGTTCAGGTGATTGTCTACTTCAACTGAAAATAAAGATTGTACTGCCCAATTTTGCACCCAATTTAATACCCCTAATTATTCAGGTACCCTATCATCAGGTTTCCCATCATTTCAGGAAGTTTTGTGCTCATTCTTCTGTACCGATCAATATTTCGTTTCTGTTTTACATACCTGTCCCTTATTTTGGCTTTTTTTTTTTTTCCTAAGCACTTTCCCCTTTCAATGAAACAAACAATGACCTTTGTAAGGAAGGGGGAACCGGTAGGTGGAAGTGAATTTAAGAGTTATTCACATTGATTTAGTGAATCAATATTATCAAGTTATGTATATGTATGTATGTGTATATATATATATATATATATATATATATATATACACTCTTAACAGAATTTGACTACAAATATATGAAGTCTCAGTTTAAGGAAAAATAATCATTTTTCTAACATTAAATTCTGTTTCTCTTAAACCTTTAAGAAAGTAAGACTCTTGTAGATGACAGTTCAGTGTCCTTTGTACTGTTAGGCAAATTGAGTTTTTCTCATTTTCCCAATAAATAACTATTTGGTTTAAAACTGTAGTGGTTATGTTGGAGTATGATATACATATATCATATTTCCTATGCCCTCAGTAGTGACATATTTTAGTTTATTATCACAATTGACTGTTGTAATAGTAAGGAATATAAGGCAATAAAACAGCCTTGAATATATTTTGGCAATAGAACGTTATATATTCTTTAGTTGCATGTACTTTGTAGAAAGTATATGATATAATTTATTTAGTATATGGTGTAATTATTAAATGTGAACGTACTTTGCTTAGTGACATGTTCACTTGAATGTTTTGATATGTATACCCAAGAAAATCAGAATCTGTGAAGTGTTCCATTCTTAAAATTCTGCCTGTTGTTTTACAGAGAAAATGTTTCAAAAGTGGGATATAATAGTGATTCCTATTGTAAAGAAATGGTATTTATGTCTGTGAAGAGGTTTAGAACGACTTTTAATATTTTTATAATCCAAAAGCAGTGGCATTTTTTTACTTCATTTTTTTTTTTTAAAGTAAACTTTTCATTTTGGAATAATTTTAGACTCAGGAAAGCTGTAAGAACAGTATAGTGAGCTCTAGTAGTTTTCTCTATTAATAACATCTTATATTATGATGGTGTATTTATCACATCCAGGAAATCAATATTGGTATATAATTTTTTTTAAATAAAGAATTTAAGTCAACAAATGTTACACTGCATATCTGTCAGTGTAGATAGCAGCTTAGGAAAATGCTGACTTCTTTTTGTTCAACTTCTTATAGTCAACTTGTCTATGCAGAGGCTATATACTACATTAATAAACAAGTTATGTAGAAAGCTACTCTACAGGGGTGTGTTTTTAAAATATTGTTTCTTAGAATAAAATGGTTTTTTAAAATTCATAGTTAAAATCTATGAACATATATAGTTCAATTTTCATTTTTATTTCATGTATGAAAGCATCAGATTAAATTTTCAGTTGATGGTTTCACTTAAAATTATAAAGCAATTATTGTTAGCAGTGTTCGACTTGTAGCCTAGAACTGTTTTCTCCTGTAATTTAAAATGACTTGTTTGCTCATTATTTGTGATAATATAATGATTCTATTTATTTCCTGTTTTCCAAATTAAATTTTAGGATCACTTTTACTAAGGAACTGAGTTTGTCAGCATATAGAAAGCTTTGAAACTTAATGATTTTTCTTTCTTCTTTTTTTAAACACAGATAAATGTGTTTCCATGGAGCAATACATTTGCTTGGATCTTTGTCTCATTTAAGTGAGATTATAAGCAATTTCATAAAAAGGAAGTATTCTTTATTTAAAATGTATTTTAACTTTATATAGAGTTGCTAGATAAAATATAGGAAATCCAGTTACACTGGTGTTTTAGGTAAACAGCAAATAATTTTATTAGTGTAAGTATGTCCCATGTAATATTTGGGACATAATTATACTAAGCATGATTTGTTGTTTTTTTAAAATTCAGATTTAATTGGGTGTCCTGATTATTTATTTTTCCTTTTTTAAATGAAATTCATGTATTTATAAGGATAAATCTAAAAATAAAAGGCAATATAAATATAAAATAACTACTGCTTATTCATGAAAAGATAGCATTCTGTGCTATTTAAAAAGGAAGTACATGACATAATAAAGTTAAAATTTACTTGTTACGTGTAAGATGAAAATATAAAATTGGTTTTCCTCTTTTCTGTTTTTAATTTTTCAGCTTGTTTGGCTTCAAACTGGATTCCTTACACATTTAGAATAATTCGAGTACTACTTTGCCATACTAAGAATCTACATTTACCTAGCTTTCAAGAAAGTAATATTATGCTGATGTATACACTCTTCTTTCTAATATTAATGCTATAAAAAGGAGATATCTAAAAAATCACCCTAATTTCTAGTCATTAGATTCATGCAGTTAAGACCCTATAGTAAACTTTTTCTCTTGCAAATTCTACTCCCCAGGTACTTTACACCTACTTAATTGCTCTTACCTAAACTGCATAAATGTGGATTCCTGTATTTCCAGAAGTCATGTATAAGTTGTAGCAGTAGTACTGCATATGAAATTTATTTGCCAGGTAGTCTATAAATTATAACTAAGTAACTAGAAGTTAAAGTTCTCCCTACTAGGAGAGTTTGTTTTTCCTTCTGTGGAAGTATTGCTGTGGGACATAAAGGTAATATCCACTTATTTATTCATGACATTTTCTCCAGTAGCAATCCATTATCCTAACATAATAGTTTCCCTCCTTGTGATTCATTTATACTATTAATTTTTCTAACAATTTCCTATCTCTTGGCAATTATTATTTGTGATTATTCCTAAAAATAATGAGTAAAATTCTATATAGCTTAGATACAATACAGGCTAATAAATAAGTGGTGAGGGGGGACAGTGAACCTGGCATCTGAGGTTTATCCATGTTGCTTTCACACAGCTCAAAGAGTAAGTAAAGACATTAACAGGCCATGTATACCAATGAGATAAATCATTAAGAACAATACAGGCAGTCTTTTATTCATAAACAAGGAATTTATCAAAAGCCCAGACTTTAAAGGTAGCTGCTTTTATCAGACAGTTAAGCTATTATTCTAAGGGTCGGAAGAAATGGCTAAGTGGGACATGTAGGAAAATTTATTTAGAAGGCTGTCTTGATGGTAGCACTCCCTGAAAATTAAATTGTAGGCAAGTTTTCACCAAATGCCCTACTTTCCTCTCCACTTTACTTTGTTTTATAAAGCTAGTTAGATATTCATTTCGGTTAATTTTTTAAAATGTAATTACCTCTGTGACTTTTAAGGAAGGCATTCATATACAAATGCAAATTTGTCAAAACATATTACCTCCATCCTAATCCAAAGACTTTCCATTTCAATAAAAGTTTGAAAAACTTCAGTTTTTGGAGACTATTAGAGCCTCACGAAGAGTTGACTCATTGGAAAAGACTCTGATGCTGGGAGAGATTGGGGGCAGGAGGAAAAGGGGACAACAGAGGATGAGATGGTTGGATGGCATCACCGACTCGATGGACGTGAGTTTGAGTGGACTCTGGGAGTTGGTGATGGACAGGGAGGCCTGGCGTTCTGCAATTCATGGGGTCGCAAAGAGTCTGACACGACTGAGCGACTGAACTGAACTGAACTGAACTGAGAGCCTCACTGAAGATATCCTAGAAAATTCAAGAAATTGTGAAGAAGCAGAGAAAACAGATACCTTAAACCCACTTCTGAGATACATTATGTCTTATAATTTTTTCTTTGTGAGTTTTATATGAGTATAGTTTACTTTTTCCTCATTAATATCAAAATTAATTTTCCTCACTATTAAAACTTATCTGCAAATACAATTTTCAGTGGTTATGGACCCCATATATCAAAATGTTACTACTTCCCTAATACTGGGCATCTAGTTGTTCCCAAATGATTGAACATCCTTATGTATGACTTTTTGTTGTAATTTCTAGGATTATTTCCTTAGGATACTAAAAGAGGAGAGAGTTTGTGGGATAAGAACATTTTAAAGACTGTAGATAAGGATGACCAGATTACTGACCCTGTAGTATAAAGCAGTTGATACTTCAGGAAACAGCAGTTGAAAGAACTGACTTAAGTGCACTGAATTCTTTGTTCATTTAATAAGAAAGAAATGACTCTCATTATTGCTTTAAGTCACATATTTCTGATTCCTAAACTTTTCTTCACCATGTGTGTTTGTTATTTTTATTCTCTCTTTTGTAAATTGTCCTTCCATGGCTATGCCCTTTCCTGAATGATTGTCCACTTGGTTGCAAAATCAAGCAGATGATCTGGGCCATTGAAGAACACTGTGGAGAAACAGTGTTGGCTCTGGAAGCAGAAACTCCTTTTCCATCTTTGCACCATACAGTTCCCTTAAGGTGAAACCTGCAGATCGGTTTCCTTTTGTTGGTACCAGATTAATTGCAGTAAGTGGGCAGAGTGGAACATAAATACATGCTATCATTTTACAAAAGAATTTTTGGAAACAACCAGTTGTATTTTCCAACTAAGTGTGAACACTGCTTTGCACTGTCACACAGTACTAAGTATAGATTCACTTGAACATGTTAACTGTAACTGTTTGAAAAGTTAAAAAAAAAGAGTCTATAGGATGGTCCCCAAAAATGACTTATAATTTTAATAGTTTACTTTTTAAACTGAAGTAGCTAGGGCCTCTGGCTGCAGGAAGCCACAGATTTGATCTTTCAAGAGACTTATTTCATTCCATGGTGGCTCAGACGGTAAAGAGTCTGCCTGCAATGCAGGAGACCTGGGTTTGATCCCTAGGTTGGGAAGATCCCCTGAAGAAGAGGGATAGCCACTCCAGTATTCTTGCCCGGAGAATTCCATGGACAGAGGAGCCTGACAGGCTATAGTCCATGGGGTTGCAGAGAGTCAGACACAACTGAGTGACTTTCACTCACTCACTCAACTAATTCCTGGCCACCATAGATAATGAGTTTGATTTGAATCAGCTATTTTAGCAGGACAGAAAGATCTATTTAAAAATTTTGATATTTTATGACCATTGGAGAAATAATGTCCAAGAATAAAGTGAGGTCTACATAATCACTAATGAATTCTAACTTTTTAAAAAAGTTTTTTACATAATTATTCCTTAACAAGCTTGAAGTAATAACTACATGACATATTCATTAGCCCTTGAAAGGAATGCTTAAGTACAACCGTTAAAGAGTCAAACCCTTGAGTTACTGGGAGAAGAGAAGGAAGAAGAGGGTGAGTAGATTGGACATTCATTATATCTCTAATATAGCCTCAGCTTGTAATAGAGATAACTATCTCATAGTGATATTTTAAATGATATATTTGCTGTTGTTCAAAAATTTTTTTAAATAACAAATACCAAATGCCTACTTTGTTTTCAGTTGTTTGGGTTAAAAATAAGCCTTATTACGAATCACTGACATAATTTGAGAACTTATATTATTGTAAACAGGAGTAAAATATTTCTTATGTCTTTTCTTTAAGAAAAAAATAATCATTTGAAAAGAAATCACTCCATCATTCTGACCATATGACTAAAATCAACTATTTAAAAATTTAACAGTATGAAGGCATTTTTGCATTATAATTTTGAAATGCTCAAAGTGTGTTAAAATAACTTAAACTTTAGTCTGTGTGTGTATATGTACTTACCCAGAATTATGCCCAATCTATTTTTAATCTAAAATTGTTATAAGAGAACAAGTTAATATTAGTTCATCCTCCAAATAAAGTTAATTGATTATTAACTAAATGTAAATTTTCTATTGTATATAATAAACTGATAGTCACTGGTGTTGCTAAATAGACTTTTGTAAAAGTAATTGCTCTCCTTTTTAAACTATATATAAGAAATTCTGAATACATAAAAAAAAATGGATCAAAGAGCTTTTGTAAGATCCAAGAGCCTTTATAAAACTAAACTTCAACAAAGAAAATAAGGTAATATTTATTGGATTTAATTAATTGTTCTATCCATGCTCAAGTTTACAACTTTTGTTTATGAATCCTATATTTAAGGTGGCTGGTTTTGGAGACAGTTTTTGTTTTGTTTTGTCTTTTTTTAAAAATTCTTCTCTAAAACAGTGGTTCTCAGTTTTGTTGTTAACAAACCCCTTTGAGAATTTGATTCAGGTTATGGATCTTATCTTAAGAATATACCCATCTCAATACCTCTCTGAAACCTATAAATTGACTCAAGATTTAGAGGTAGATGTATACTGGTGAGTCCTTAGTTTGTATGTTCTACTAAAATGCACATGTTTTTAGAGGAATTTTACTTGAGTAAGTCAAAGAAAGTGTCTTTTATCTTTGACTCTGTTATCTAACCTTGATAAAAATGAATGTGGAGAAAGGTTGACTCTTTTCCAACAGACTGGAATGTCTCTGAAGATTCCAATAAAGAAGAACTACCAGGGTGTTGTCCTTCACATTTCAGAAGTGTATGACTAAAATTTTGTGATGTTTGTGCTTTTCTATGCTGGGTCTGTGATACACTAGTAGTCACTCCAGATGTTTTAATTTTGTCTAGGCTAATGTCTTAGGCCTTCTGTTAATATGGAAATAGATGGAATTTTATAGTACATCATTAAATATCCCACTTTAAAATAATTTTATTACTGAAGCAGTATTTATTTTCTAATATTTGGAAAGTCATTCATATGAATAGGAGCCTAAGTATAGTTGAGCAAACCCAAACCACTTCTGATGCACACCGCCTTAGCCAAAACTTTATCCAATGCGTATGTTACTATCTTTTTTTTTTTGTCAGTTACAACATTTGTAAATCTGTCTTAGTTTTTGCATGATACAGCTATCAACATCTTTTTTATCTTAACCAAAGAGAAGAATGATGCATCAGCAAGTGGGCTGTAAATGGAACAAAAGAGTTACGATAAACACCCTGAAAATAAAGATAGAAGGGGTGATTCAACAGTGAGAGAGACAGTCTATGTACACCTTGGGTCTAATCTGCCTCTACACTTGTAAGCACTGATGTCTGAAGGTAGAGAAGATTGAACAATTGTGGGGAAAATATGCTATTGCCATAGCAGCTATATTTCTAAGCCTTCCAAATCATAATTAGGTTGTGCATGGGAATTTTTTTCAGAGTGTGGGTTGGCAGAAAAAAAAAATCTAGATTCACATCAGAATGTTAACCAAGGAGGAACCATGCACCTTTATGTTTTTGCTCTGTAAGGAGGAGGCACATAGCAAGCTATTTTCTATGTAAACAATTCAAAAGTACGACTTCTAATTCCATCTTAGAAGGGTAATGTGTTAGTTGAGTGTGGGTTATAGAGTCAGATTTTCTGAATTGAATCCTCATTCTGTTACTTCCTTGGTGTTTGAGAAGATTCCTTAATTAATCTGTGCCTCATTTGGTAAAGTTTAAATAAAAGAATGAATCTTACTGTCAGTAGGTTAATGCCTGTAAGGCTCAATCATAGTGCCTGATGGATGAGTGCTTAATGAATGTGAACTTAATTTTATAAGTTCTGTATAAAAAGTATGTATGGTATATGAAAACTGGAACTTATAAATTAGCTTATTTTATATTATTGATCTTATTATTATGGATACTAATGACAGGAGCATTTCATTTTATAATGGAAGACATTCTCTTGGTTACTTTGGAGGTTCTTTTCCCTTTCTCTTTGAGAGCCCTGTTGACCTTGCTCTTATTTGATGACCCCTTCCTGCTCCTGATTTCCTTTGGTGTCCTGTATATACCATGCTGTGAGAGCCAGGCTTTTCCTTTTTGGTTTGTATGTTGGTCTTAACCCATCTCTTCCCAGGGGATTTAGTTCTAGGAAAGTGGGGGCTAAAGGAACTTATGAAACTAATATAGGCAAAGTAATTCTGCTTTAATTAGGGCCATGAAACTACAAATTTAAATTTGTAGGGTTTTTTTTTTTTTTTTTTTTTTAGATTTTCTGAGGATTTCATGGTGGAATATTTTTTCCCTTTCAGTCCTAAGCTGAATCCTTGAGTCTATTATATTCTTTACAGTTTGAGTATTTTCAAATAGTTTTTTCCCTCTTTTTCTAGTTCATTCTTTCTCTTGCTTTCTCTCCTTTTTTGCTGTACAGTTGTCCAGAATGTTCTGGTAATTTAACAACTTCAACTATCTTCCTAGAATCTTTTCTTGACTTTCAGCTGGGGAGAAAATATTTTAGCCATGTATTACATTACTGGATTGTAGTAAGGCTGATGGTCAAACAAAATACCTCCATTCAACAGAAAATTTTACTTGGCTTATAAAGAATAGCATTCCATCATTTACTACATCTACAGAAACACAGATCAGTTCACGAGACCATTCTTTCCTTCAGTTTAATAATGCAGTAGTGATTGCATTCATTTATAGTTTTCACACTGAGTTGTCTATAACTTTCGCTTTTCTAAAATCTCAAACATCTTTAAGGAGCTCCTCAAGTAGTTTTAAAAGTAAAATATTTTAATAGGATTGAACTGTACCTTTATAATTAAGTATAAATCATTAAGGAAACATGCCTAACAAATTCAATTACATTGGTAATGGTTTTCAGTGTATTTCCATAGACATTATATTCACAGATACTATGCTTTTTTTTAAGATGGGAAAATTATCCTGGATTACCTACATGGGCCCAGTGTAATCATAGGGTCCTTATATAAGAGGACGAGAAGAAGGGCAAAGGCAGAGATGGCGGTATAATGAAGTAATTAGAGATCTGAGGGATGCATGCTGAGGTACATGGGTAAAGAACAAGGAATGGATTTGTCCCTAGAGCCTATGGAGACTGATTTTAGACTTCTGTTCTCGAGAACTGCCAGATAACAAATGTATATATTTTTTAATCCACTACATTTGTGGTAATTTGTTACCGCAGCAATAGAAAAGTAATACAAACTTTTATTAGTGTGCTTTTGCTAAAAGGAGGCAAGCTGGGTTGCTTGAGGTTACTATGTGTCTACACATAGTAGATTGATGATCCATGCATTTTTTAAAAAATAATTATGTCTTTTAAATGAGCTTTTAAATTTCTATTACTTCCAATTTTCCCAGTTTCCTCCCTTGACTAGTTCTTATGAGTGAATATTCTAGTCAACTTATGATTCCGCTTCAGTAGTTCTCTGGAAATAAGAGCTCAAATTAAAACAATGAATACACAGGTGGACACTAACAGAAAATATTTTCATACAATAAGTCATATGCAAAGCACTCTATATATACTATGAAACCGACACATTGAGTAGGCTAAAGGCCAGGTTATTAGCTATGACCTAAGATTACTGAACATAAAAACAAACCACCATTTGTTTTAAGGAATGGTAAGATAAAAAGTGAGTTGGTTGGGTTATATTTTAAAACCATTTTTAAAATAATAGAGCAATTTAAAAATTTTAAATTGTGATGTTTACTAGAAGCAACTGGTCTCTACTTACTTTCTGCCTTCATCAGCTGATAACCCCACAGATCCTTGTATACTATCCAGGACCCCAGTTCTCAGCCTGGTTACTTGTTCCAGTGAAGGCAGTAGCTTTAAGAGAATTCTGCTTATGGAGTACCCTTTAAAATCCTTTTTAAAAAATTTTTTATTTTTACTTTATTTTGCTTTACAATACTGTATTGGTTTTGCCATACATTGACATGAATCAGCCACGGGTGTACATGAGTTCCCAATCCTAAACCCCCTCCCACCTCCCACCCCATATCATCTCTCTGGATCATCCCCATGCACCAGCCCCAAGCCTCCTGTATCCTGTATCGAACATAGATTGGCAATTCGTTTCTTACATGATAGTATACATGTTTCAGTGCCATTCTCCCAAATCATCCCACCCTCTCCCTCTCCCACAGAGTCCAAAAGACTGTTCTATACATCTGTGTCTCTTTTGCTGTCTCGCATACAGGGTTATCATTACCATCTTTCTAAATTCCATATATATGTGTTAGTGTACTGTATTGGTGTTTTTCTTTCTGGCTTACTTCACTCTGTATAATCGGTTCCAGTTTCATCCACCTCATTAGAACTGATTCAAATGATTCTTTTTAGTGATTGAGTAATACTCCATTGTGTATATGTACCACAGCTTTCTTATCCATTTGTCTGCTGATGGACATCTAGGTTGTTTCCATGTCCTGGCTATTATAAACAGTGCTGCGATGAACATTGGGGTACATGTGTGTCTTTCAATTCTGATTTCCTCGGCGTGTATGCCCAGCAGTGGGATTGCTGGGTCATGAGGCAGTTCTATTTGCAATTTTTAAGGAATCTCCACACTGTTCTCCATAGTGACTGTACTAGTTTGCATTCCCACCAACAGTGTAAGAGGGTTCCCTTTTCTCCACACCCTCTCCAGCATTTATTGCTTGTAGACTTTTGGATTGTAGCCATTCTGACTGGTGTGAAATGGTACCTCATTGTGGTTTTGATTTGCATTTCTCTCATAATGAGTGATGTTGAGCATCTTCATGTGTTTGTTAGCCATCCGTATGTCTTCTTGGAGAAATGTCTATTTAGTTCTTTGGCCCATTTTTTGATTGGGTCATTTATTTTTCTGGAATTGAGCTGCATAAGTTGCTTGTATATTTTTGAGATTAGTTTTTTGTCAGTTGCTTCATTTGCTATTATTTTCTTCCATTTAGAAGGCTGTCTTTTCACCTTGCTTATAGTTTCCTTTGTTGTGCAAAAGCTTTTAATTTTGATTAGATCCCATTTGTTTATTTTTGCTTTTATTTCCAGTATTCTGGGAGGTGGATCATGGAGGATCCTGCTGTGATGTATGTCACAGAGTGTTTTGCCTGTTTTCCGCTAGGATTTTTATAGTTTCTGGTTTTACGTTTAGATCTTTAATCCATTTTGAGTTTATTTTTGTGTATGGTGTTAGAAAGTGATCTAGTTTCATTCTTTTACAAGTGGTTGACCAGTTTTCTAAGCACCACTTGTTAAAGAGATTGTCTTTTCTCCATTGTATATTCTTGCCTCCTTTGTCGAAAATAGGGTGTCCATAGGTGTGTGGGTTTATCTCTGGGCTTTCTGTTTTGTTCCATTGATCTATATTTCTGTCTTTGTGCCAGTACCATCCTGTCTTGAAGACTGTGGCTTTGTAGTAGAGCCTGAAGTCAGGCAGGTTGATTCCTCCAGTTCCATTCTTTCTCAAGATTGCTTTGGCTATTCAAGGTTTTTTGTATTTCCATACAAATCTTGAAATTATTTGTTCTAGTTCTGTGAAAAATACCGCTGGTAGCTTGATAGGGATTGCATTGAATCTGCAGATTACTTTGGGTAATATACTCATTTTCACTATATTGATTCTTCCAATCCATGAACATGGTATATTTCTCCATCTGTTAGTGTCCTCTTTGATTTCTTTCATCAGTGTTTTATAATTTTCTGTATGTAGGTCTTTAGTTTCTTTAGGTAGGTATATTCTTAAGTATTTTATTCTTTTCGTTGCAATGGTGAATGGAATTGTTTCCTTAATTTCTTTTTCTACTTTCTCATTATTAGTGTATAGGAATGCAAGGGATTTCTGTGTGTTGATTTTATATCCTGCAACTTTTCTATATTCATTGATTAGCTCTAGTAATTTTCTGGTGGAGTCTTTAGGGTTTTCTATGTAGGGGATCATGTCATCTGCAAACTGAGAGTTTTACTTCTTCTTTTCCAATTTGGATTCCTTTTATTTCTTTTTCTGCTCTGATTGCTGTGGACAAAACTTCCAGAACTGTGTTGAATAGTAGCACTGAAAGTGGGCACACTTGTCTTGTTCCTGACGTTAGGGGAAATGCTTTCAATTTTTCACCATTGAGGATAATGTTTGCTGTGGATTTGTCATATATAGCTTTTATTATGTTGAGGTATGTTCCTTCTGTTCCTGCTTTCTGGAGAGTTTTTGTCATAAATGGATGTTGAATTTTGTCAAAGGCCTTCTCTGCATCTATTGAGATAATCATATGGCTTTTATTTTTCAATTTGTTAATGTGGTGAATTACATTGATTGATTTGCGGATATTGAAGAATCCTTGCATCCCTGGGATAAAGCCTACTTGGTCATGGTGTATGATCTTTTTAATGTATTGTTGGATTCTGATTGCTAGAATTTTGTTCAGGATGTTTGCATCTATGTTCATCAGTGATATTGGCCTGTAGTTTTCTTTTTTTGTGGCATCTTTGTCAGGTTTTGGTATTAGGGTGATGGTGGCCTCATAGAATGAGTTTGGAAGTTTCCCTTCCTCTGAAATTTTCTGGAAGAGTTTGAGTAGGATAGGTGTTAGCTCTTCTCGAAATTTTTGGTAGAATTCAACTGTGAAGCCGTCTGGACCTGGGCTTTTGTTTGCTGGAAGATTTCTGATTACAGTTTCAATTTCCGTGCTTGTGATGGGTCTGTTAAGATTTTCTGTTTCTTCTTGGTTCAGTTTTGGAAAGTTGTACTTTTCTAAGAATTTGTCCATTTCTTCCACGTTGTCCATTTTATTGGCATATAATTGCTGATAGTAGTCTCTTATGATCCTTTGTATTTCTGTATTGTCTGTTGTGATCTTTCCATTTTCATTTCTAATTTTATTGATTTGATTTTTCTCCCTTTGTTTCTAGATGAGTCTGGCTAATGGTTTGACAATTTTATTTATCCTTTCAAAGAACCAGCTTTTGGCTTTGTTGATTTTTGTGATGGTCTCTTTCGTTTCTTTTGCATTTATTTCTGCCTTAATTTTTAAGATTTCTTTCCTTCTACTAACTCTGGGGTTCTCCATTTCTTCCTTTTCTAGTTGCTTTAGGTGTAGAGTTAGGTTATTTATTTGACTTTTTTCTTGTTTCTTGAGGTATGCCTGTATTGCTATGAACTTTCCTCTTAGCACTGCTTTTACAGTGTCCCACAGGTTTTGGGTTGTTGTGTTTTCATTTTCCTTCATTTCTATGCATATTTTGATTTCTTTTTTGATTTCTTCTGTGATTTGTTGGTTATTCAGAAGTGTGTTGTTCAACCTCCATATGTTGGAATTTTTAATAGTTTTTCTCCTGTAATTGAGATCTAATCTTAATGCATTATGGTCAGAAAAGATGCTTGGAATGATTTCAATTTTTTTGAATTTATCAAGGCTAGACTTATGGCCCAGGATGTGATCTGTCCTGGAGAAGGTTCTGTGAGCACTTGAGAAAAAGGTGAAATTCATTGTTTTAGGGTGAAATGTCCTATAGATATCGATTAGGTCTAACTGGTCTATTGTATCATTTAAAGTTTGTGTTTCTTTGTTAATTTTCTGTTTAGTTGATCTGTCTAAAATCTTTTGAAATAAAAATAAAATATTAGACGGGGGCTATTAATTAGAAAGTGTTTCACTGACGTCTGTAGTATGACTGTGGAACTGCTATGGCTAAGGCCAAGGAGAATATAGGCTTGGCAGGTATTTCTAATCTAGGAGGCATTACAGAATTGAAACCTGGACTGCTCCTGCTCTGAGGAATTAAGCATATCCAATACCATACTGCTCTCTCCCTCCTTACCACCCTACTCAGGAAAGAGAAATCACCAAGAGCTCGACATCCACACATAGCAAAGGGGCCACAGGCTTTCATGCCAATGCTTTTAAACAATAATCTGGTTCTCAATCCCCCAATCCTATTTTTATTTTGCATTTTCTAAAGTGTGACATAAAACACAAATGGTTTTAATTTTTTTCACAACATTTCAGATTACTGGCAGAGTGCACTTTAGGAAGGCTGGTTGTAAGTATCACTGTAAATAGAAAGAAATACAATGAAAAAGAGACATAAAATCACTGGATGAAATTACATATTTAAATAAGTATAAAACATGACTCAGTTTATCAGTACTGTTATTTACATGGAATTTTAAAATCGTACATGTATTACATACAAAGTTTAAACAAATTACTTGATTCAACAATAATGAAGGCATTTAAATTTTTTCACCATAGTAAAGTAGCTCTTATTTTAAGTAAATAAGTGTTCATATATAGAGTAAGCTTGTGACTTACTTGCCAAACCCAAAGCTTGAAATAGTGGAATCTTCAGAATGGATCATGTAAACCATTTCATTTACTGAAGTGGAAGATAACTACCTAATTCTGCCAGAAATTTTACATTCTTAATTACATTATAATTTTCCCTATCCTCTTGACAAAAGGATATAATGGAATTTTGGGTAATAGTGGATATTCATGACAAAAGGTTATAATGGAATTTTGAATAATAGTGGATATTCACTGAAAGAAGCATTGAGGATACTGTGAGAGAACATCCGATGGTCTGGAGAAAACGACCAGCTCAAATTACTCTAATATTTGCTAGAAATTTTGGGATGTTCCAAATCATTCTTCCTGCAATGCCACAGGTCCAACTATATCATACTGTCTATTTGCTAAAATCTTTTAATTTAGTTAGTTGGGTAATTTTTCCCTCTAGGAATATATTCCCAATTTTATAGCAGAAATTGATAGGAAAATACTCACTTTTCAGCAAATTGCTTTATAAGCAAATGTGCTTTTTATAAATTGAAGGATATATGCATTATCTCACTTAAATGAATTTTTGTTTCCTTTTAAGAATCTGAAGGGTAGATGGTGTGTGAACAAAATATGTCTACTTGAATAGCATGATTTTATTGATACATGCAATAAACAAGATCAAAGCATACCAAATAATTATTAGGTAGTCTTTCTTTGCATTACACGAAGATCAAAATATGTGTTAACTCTAACAGCATCATTGCACTGACTGTGCGTTTACTAATTTAAAATATATGTCTCGATTTCTCAGGAGCTCTTGATGAGTTCCTTGTTCCTTTATTTTTCCATTGTGCAGAACCACTATCAAATCTGCGTTCTGTATCGTGGAGAGTCTGTGAGCCACCACTAGGCACGTCCTCCCCTTACTGGCCTTATCAAGGGCATGTTGAACCACCTGGAAGAGAGAAGGGCCTGTGATTGCTAGCTTTGGTTAAATGCCAGTAAACTTGCCCAAGTCAAATTGATTAAGGAAATCTAATAACATTCATTGTGTATTTGCTTATCTTCAAGGAAACTACCCTTCTTTGTGGAATATCTTAATAGAAATCTAGAAAAAGTAATTATAGACACTAATTAAGATTTTTAGTTGGAGTAGCTTTTGTGACAATAAAAATTAGATGGTTATTTGTATTTGAAAGTGAAAGTGAAAGTGAAGTCACTCAGTCGTGTCCGACTCTGACTCTTGGCAACCCCATGGACTGTAGCCTACCAGGCTCCTCTATCCATGGGATTTTCCAGGCAATAGTACTGCTGGGGCTTCCCTGGTGGCTCAGATGGTAAAGCGTCTGCCTGCAATTCAGGAGACCTGGGTTCGATTCCTGGGTCAGGAAGATACCCTGGAGAAGGAAATGGCAATCCACTTCAGCACTCTTGCCTGGAGTCCGACTCTTTGCGACCCCGTGGACTGTAACCTACTAGGCTTCTCCATCCATGGGATTCTCCAGGTAAGAATACTGGAGTGGATTGCCATTTCCTTCTCCAGGGGATCTTCCCGACCTAGGGATCAAACCCGGGTCTCCCGCATTGGAGGCAGATGCTTTAACCTCTGAGCCACCAGGGGGTTTCAAAGTCAAACCCAGAAAGTAGTATTTCCATACTCAATTGTCTATTTAAAAATTCATTTCTTCTCATAGTTTCTGTTTGTTTTTCTTTTTAGAATTTAGTTGTAAAATTGTCCTAGCTAAAACAGCATCTCAGTGACAAAGAGGTAATAATGCTATATATGAGAAATAAGGGAATTCCCTGGAGGTCCAGTGGTAGGATCTGTGCTCTCACTACAGGGAACACAGGTTCAATCCCTGGTTGGGGAACTAAGATCCCACATGCCTCGCAGTGTAGCCAAAAACAAAACAACAAGAACAAACAAGAAATGGAAGCAGAAGGTAAAATTCGATTATTTGCTAAATATATAAGATATTCTAATGATGGTTATCTCATTTAAATCCTTTCAGTATCTCTGTAAGGAGTATTTTCATTTTCCTGATAAATAAACCAGGATTTGAAAAATTCAGGTCACTTGACCTAGGTCACACTGCTAGTACCTGATGAATCCAGAATTACAGCCCAAATATGTCTGATTCCAAAAGTCCCATTTTTTTCTTTCATAACACACTGTCTCCTTGGAAATCAAGAATGATAATCATCTACAAATAGTAGTTGTGTACTGATTAATCTCATGGGATCTTAGCTCAGATACACTTTATTAGAATTTAAAGTGAAAGTGAAAGTTGCTCAGTCATGTTCGACTCTTTGAGACCCATGGACTATACAGTCCATGGAATTCTCCAGGCTAGAATACTGGAGTGGGTAGCCTTTCCCTTCTCCAGGGGATCTTCCCAACCCAGGGATGGAACCCAGGTCTCCTTCACTGCAGATGGATTCTTTACTAGCTGAGCCACAAGGGATTTAAGGAAGTTACTTAACTTTTTCTAAGCCTTAATGTGCTGATCTGTAAATTGAACAGAGTAAAAAATAATCAAACTGTTGTGAGGATTGAGATAGTAGTGTATAATAAGCACTTGATAAATATTGAAGATTATTATTCATTTAACCAGCTTTCATTTAACAAATAAGAACATACTATATATGTAAGAACTACTAAGGGACAAGAATATAGTAAAATTAAACATGAGAAGAAGCTTGAACTGTACGCCTATTGTTACATGTCTATTTGCCCCCTTGTTTCCTTTTCAAACTGAGCAAATATTCTAAAGAAGGTAGAGAAACTAGCAGGCCCCAACATTGCTGTGTAGATCACTCTCTTACATATGTAGATTACCTTATTATTTTGTTTGGTATCATTAGAATAATAATAAAACAGGAAAGTAATCTTCCTTGGGCTTTTTACTTGAGTGGAGAAGCATTTCAAGAATTGGGACCCTTTTGATGATGAGACCAATTCTAATGAGAAAACCTTTCTAACACACGGGATGCCTTGTGCCCTAACTCTCTCCCCGCTCCCCACCAGCCTCTGACCTTTACATAAAGGTCAAAACCTTAATTACAACTGGTGACCCTATGACTACAGTTCTCTCCAGGCCTTTTTTTTCCCCACCAACTGACCTTAATTTCTTCCAAAATACTCCACTCTCATATTTCATATTAATCCTGAGATGAAAGAAGAGAAAGTTACCTTTTCACTCTCATTGTCAAGAGCTGAAGTGGCCTCATCCAACAATAAAATTTTTGGTTTACGGAGAAGAGCCCTTGCAATAGCTAGTCTTTGTTTCTGGCCTCCAGAAAGCTGTGTTCCTTTCAGTCCAACGTTTGTGTTGTATTTCTGTTACAGGAACATGCAATTAAGAAAGCAAGTCTTGGTTATTTAAATTAACATGGCAACTGTGGGCGAGAGCCATCTAAATATTTCAGATTTTGCTACTCTCTAAAATTTGTGTCCCAACAAGTGCTGAAATCTATTCTTGGGCTTTGTTGCAAATAAATGCTAAACCAACAGTAAACACTACTATTTCATTTACATATCTAATCTGATCACAAATAGTAGACCTTTGCCATTTTGCTTCTACAAAGGAATTGTTCAAATTAAAGCATTAAAAAAAAATCATTAGGGAAAAATTTCCCGGTAAACACAAATCTTTCCCCATTAAGTTAAATTGTCTTCTGTTTTCAGGTCAAAATGATTTAAAGTATCATTTTAAAAGAAATCACTGGGTTTTTTAGTTGTGGCTCTTACTAAATCTCTGTGGGCACATTTCTCCAGGTGTCATGATGCCATTCTCAGTGGTGCAGGTATCATCCTAGCAACTTTTCAGGCCGTGATAGTGATGTTTAGCACTTCACAAATTGCTACACTCTCCTACTTACTAATGACCCCCTTTTCAGTATTACACTCCATGGAAGGGTAAAGGAAATTTCTCACATATCTAAATCATAATGGATCAGCAAGCAGGCTCCCACTTGTTTTCTGCACTGTCCTGTTGAGTCTGCTTTCCTCCAGGGTTTCACCTTGCTCTCTATTAGCCCTCCCAGTTGTCTGAGAAATACATGCCCTTGGTACCCAAACAAGGATGTGTGGGTGGATCAGCTCCACTGGGAAAGTAAGTCCAACTGTACAACCTTCTAAAGGTGGATCCTGTAGCATCATCATAGAGAAACACTGCACGTGATGATGTACTGTTTAGCTTAGGACCTTGGAGAGGCCTGATTCAACTGCCTTTCCCTCCACACCTGCTGCCTTCAGGAGGTGTTTCTCCAGCAGAGGAGGTTTTGAGAAAGCTTGTGAGTAACTTTAATAACAGATATGTCTCCTTAATCTCAAAGTTCATTTTCAACTTAAAATGCTTAGTTGCTTACTTTATATCAAACAATGGGTGAATTATTGAAGCCCAGTAAAAGTGTCCTTTGTGAATGGTCTACAAAGGAAACAGACTTCAGCTATCTCCTTTGTGATTTGAGAGATTCCCTGGTGGCTCAGATGGTAAAGCATCTCCCTGCAATGCGGGAGACCTAGGTTCAATCCCTGGGTCAGGAAGATCCCCTGGAGAAGGAAATGGCAACCCACTCCAATACTTTTGCCTGGAAAATTCCATGGATGGAGAAGCCTGGCGGGCTAGAGTCCATGGGGTCGCAAAGAGTCGGACGCTACTTCACCTTCATTCGTTTTTCTTTGTGATTTTAGCTGAGACTGCTAGCCCACTGGGCCTTTTCCTTCTAAAACACATTTTATTAAAACTGGAACCACAGGGCTATAAATAATCAGGTAAAACTCAGTGGTTCATATCCACACACTGCAAGTTTCCCATCTAAATTAGAGGATTCAATCTTAAGCCAAAAACTGGATTTGGTGGCAATGATAATGGACTTGTAGCTCTTTCTGCCAGTCTAGATTAAATTGTATGTGGATTCTTCTATTACAGCTGAAGAAGATATAATACTAGCTTAGAAATCACTTTGCATTTCTTGGCTTTCTTTAGCTTTCAGGAAGATATAAGTCGCAAGAATGAACTGGATGAAAATACAATTCAGATGTTTTTGCCCATCATTAAGCCCTGGTGGCTAAGATGGTAAAGAATCTGCCTGCTATGCAGGAGACACAGGTTCAATCGCTGGGTCGGGGGGATCCCCTGGAGGAAGAAATGGCAACCCACTCCAGTATTCTTGCCTAGAGAATTCCATGGACAGAGGAACCTGGCAGTCTTCAGTCCATGGGATCATAAAGAGTCGGACACAACTGAAAGACTAACACTTCCAAGCAAAACAGATTATAAATATGAATATACATGTTGTCTCAATAGTAATCTAAAAACATTTTCAGACACTTAAACTGAAGGTTTTTGTCTTTTTGTTTGTTTCTAATGAAGAACTACAGGATTTCATTCTTTCCTGTTTCAGCTGAAAATCTAAATCAGTTTTCTGGCAAACACTAGGATGGTGAGTGCCCTGAAATCACTTGTTTTATGAGATACCCAAGAAGCAGTAGCTGTTCAATGTAAACCTGGGTCTAAATACCAATTTGATCCTGGAAGGAACATCAGATAGAGTCTAATCCTAAACCAGCTGCATGCTGGAGATTCTCTGCAGGCCCTTTAAAGGAGTTTTAGGGTGGTTCCAGTGGAGCCAGGAAGTGGTTTGACTGAGAGCTGACTGTGTGAAATTGTGGGCACTAGGGGATTTCTACATCTGATGTATTTCTCAGGGATCCTCAAGACCAAGCCAGTGTTATCTGAACTTCTCTCCCAGGCTGATATTTCCAAATGCCTGGAGGTTCTATTCATGGCATACACCATAGATTTGTTATCCTTAGCACACTCGAAATTGACTGCTATTCACGTTCTAGCCTTGATCTGCCAGACAGGTCCATAATCCTGTACCTGAAACCCACAGGGCTATACTTACTTAACAATTCTATTTTTCTTTACTTTAGAATAAAATATACTATAAATTGTACACATCATACATTATTTGTATTTAATATGCAATATATATTATTTTGGGTTTCCCAGGCTTCGGGGGTAAAGAATTTGCCTGCCAACGCAGGAGACACAGGAGACTCAGGTTTGATGCCTGGGATGGGAAGATCCCCTGGAGAAGGAAATGGCAACATGCTCCAGTATTCTTGCCTGGAAAGTTCCATGAACAGTGTGGCCTGCCAGGCTACAGTCCATGGGTCTCAAAGAGTCAGACAGGACTGAGCAACTGAGCCCACACACATATATTATTTAAGACCCCCAGAAAGGGCTGGGTAGCAATCAGTAATCAAATATGTGACTACTTCTGTAGAAATATTTGACAATTCATTCTAAGTAGGATTAATAAAGACTACATAAAACCTCATGTCATTTTGACCACCCAACAAATTTACTTCAAACATATGGTCTTTGTTTGTGGAGGGGAGTGTGTGATGTTTAAGAATTTTTGGAAATTGGAACTGGGGGAAAGAAAAGTATGGACCTGAATTTCTCTCATCAACGTTGTAATGTACCAAGACTTGCCCCTTTCATGTAGTCTGGGCCATTGCCACAGAGGCCACAGCGTCTCTTGAATGAGCAAACAAAAGGCTGAGCTTCAAATGACATTTTTTTCCTTTAAAAATTCAATCATGTCACTTCTTTGTGTAAAAAAAGTCTAGCGGTTTCCTCTTTCCAATAATAACAGAGTCCAAACTTAGTCTGGTAATTCAGAACCTTCACATTTAGTCCATGCTCATATTTGTGTGGCTTCTTCTTAATTCCCCACTTTATAGTTTGTGCTCAGAACTTTAAACTTATTTTCCTTCAAACACATAAAACCCTTTCATATGTATGTGTTTCTGCACGAGCTTATTCTGTCTCCTAAAAATGGTGTTGCTCCATTTCTGCCTAGTGAACTACTCATTCTTCAAAAGCCAGTTCAAAGCAACGTCCTCTGTGTGATTTTCTGTGAAACTTCGTCATTCCTGCTTTCATCCTCTCATCATATGCTCTTTGTGTTTTCATGCCAGAAAGCTGCCCAGTGTATTATGTACTTTCTTGCTCACTTTCTACAGACAACCTGAAGCTCAGTCCTGACAATTCCACTTTTATGATATTTTTTACATCCTTTTCCTTGTTTTATTTTACTTTATTAATTCAGACCTTCATAACTAAACCCTGGAAATAGCTCCAAGTTGATTTCCCAAAACCCTCGTCCTTTACTGCTAGACTAGTAATTTCCCTGTCCTATTCCAAAAGGATATTTTGGCACCAGATTTCTTTATGGTTCTATATATTTTCCAGGCAAGAGTGATATGAAAGTAAATTACAGTTTTATTTAAAAACTTAGAAACAAGCTATTCTTTCTTTTGGAAATAACATTATGATTCTCAAAGTTGATTGTAAAAAGAATGCTGAATCTCTGCAGTATATAGTTTTGGGTAAATCTGAGAAATAGTACAATGAAAATAATGAAAGATAAAAAACAATTTAAGGGTAAGAGTCAAATGGTACAAATATAAAATGGAAAGCATGTTACCATACATAAATTAAAGAAAAACCCTCTTAGGATTATGTAGATAATAATCTATCCTTGAATCAATAATTCAGTGAATGTCTTGGTTAAAAAAGGGAAAGCTATAGGGTCACAATATTTTGTTACTCCTTCTATTATAGTTAGTAATGCAGAACCTTACTGAAGTTAGGGAAACTGTATTAATGGCCCATTTCTAGTTAGAGGAACCAATTAAGGTGGACAGGAGATGTTGAGGGATGATCTAGTAGTATAAAAGAGAGTATGGTGACCATTATCCTTCTCCCAAAACAGGGCATTAGATTAGTTGTTTAATATAACACTTACTGAACTTTGGCATTTCCTTTTAAAGTGAGCTAGAAAACCACATTATACAAATTTGTTTCTAATCAAAAGTAAGTGTGTATATGTATATGTATGTATATATATATATATATATATAAGTAGGTACATACATATACTTTTTAAAAAATTTTTGCTGCACTGTGCAACATATGGGGTCTTAGCTCTCTCACCAGGGTCAAACCTGTGCCCCTTTTAGGAAGTGTGGAGTCTTAACCACTGGCCCACCAGGAAGTCCCTATATTTTTATTTTATCTATGTATGTATGTAGGTATAAATAGTAAGAACTTATAAGTTGCAACCAACATTAGTGCCTGTGCACTAATTCTGGATTTGTATCAATGCTTGCTATGCTAAAGCCCTCTTGACAGTTAGCCAAGATTTTCAACTTTTCTGAAATTTTGTGTCAGCTGTAACAGCCAATACAGAGAGATGACAAAAATGGCAGGCAAGGACCTAACACTCTAGTGAGAAAAGGAGACCCTAAACAAATTAATAAGCACCAGGGTAATTTTAGACTATGGTAAGCACTCTAAAGACTATGCGATAGGCTATAAGGGCTCATGGGTCCTCTTTAAAATAAGATGGCCATGGGAGACTTCTGCAAAAGTGACATTTGAAAGAGCTTGAAATTTAAAGAGCTGGCTCTTCGAAGAGTCGTGGGAAGGGAGAACCCAGCTGAATAAATTTGAGTGTAAATGTCCTGCAGTAGGGAATAAAAAAGTTCATGAGACAGAAAGAAGTCAGTATGGCTGGAGAGAGTCAGCACATAAAGAGATCAGGGCCAGATCACAGAAGGCCCTGCCAGTCTTATAAGAAGTTTTGATTTCATTCTTAGTTCAAAGGGATGACGTTAGGAGGTTTTAGGCAGGGAGGGATATGATTTACTTTATGTTTTTAAAAGATCCAATTGATGTGAGGAAGAATTATAAAGGGGCAAGACTGGAAACAGGAAGACAGATTCAGTTCAGTCGCTCAGTCGTGTCCGACTCTTAGTGACCCCATGAATTGCAGCACGCCAGGCCTCCCTGTCCATCACCAACTCACGGAGTTCACCCAGACTCACGTCCATCGAGTCAGTGATGCCATACAGCCATCTCATCCTCTGTCGTCCCCTTCTCCTCCTGCCCCGAATCCCTCCCAGCATCAAAGTCTTTTGCAATGAGTCAGCTCTTCGCATGAGGTGGCCAAAGTACTGGAGTTTCAGCTTTAGCATCATTCCCTCCAAAGAAATACCAGGGCTGATCTTCAGAATGGACTGGTTGGATCTCCTTGCAGTCCAAGGGGCTCTCAAGAGTCTTCTGCAACATCAATTCTTCAGCGCTCAGCCTTCTTCACAGTCCAACTCTCACATCCTTACATGACTACTGGAAAAACCATAGCCTTGACTAGATGGACCTTTGCTGGCAAAGTAATGTCTCTGCTTTTTAATATGCTATCTAGGTTGGTCATAAATTTTCTTCCAAGGAGTAAGCGTCTTTTAATTTCATGGCTGCAGTCACCATCTGCAGTGATTTTGGAGCCCCAAAATATAAAGTCTGACACTATTTCGACTGTTTCCCCATCTATTTCCCATGAAGTGATGGAACCAGATGCCGTGATCTTCATTTTCTGAATGTTGAGCTTTAAGCCAACTTTTCACTCTCCTCTTTCACTTACATCAAGAGGCTTTTAGTTCCTCTTCACTTTCTGCCATAAGGGTGGTGTCATCTGCATATCTGAGATTACTGATATTTCCCCCGGCAATCTTGATTCCAGCTTGTGTTTCTTCCAGTACAGCATTTCTCATGATGTACTCTGCATATAAGTTAAAAAAGCAGGGTGACAATATACAGCCTTGACATACTCCTTTTCCTATTTGGAACCAGTCTGTTGTTCCATGTCCAGTTCTAACTGTTGCTTCCTGACCTGCATACAGATTTCTCAAGAGGCAGGTCAGGTGGTCTGGTATTCCCATCTCTCTCAGAATTTTCCACAGTTTATTGTGATCCACACAGTTAAAGGCTTTGGCATAGTCAATAAAGCAGAAATAGATGTTTTTCTGGAACTCTCTTGCTTTTTCCATGATCCAGTAGATGTTGGCAATTTGGTCTCTGGTTCCTCTGCCTTTCCTAAAACCAGCTTGAACATCAGGAAGTTCACGGTTCACGTATTGCTGAAGTCTGGCTTGGAGAATTTTGAGCATTACTTTACTAGCATGTGAGATGAGTGCAATTATGCGGTAGTTTGAGCATTCTTTGACATTGCCTTTCTTTGGGATTGGAATGAAAACTGACCTTTTCCAGTCCTGTGGCCACTGCTGAGTTTTCCAAATTTGCTGGCATATTGAGTGCAGCACTTTCACAGCATCATCTTTCAGGATTTGAAACAGCTCAACTGGAATTCCATCACCTCCACTAGCTTTGTTCATAGTGATGCTTTCTGTGGCCCACTTGACTTCACATTCCAGGATGTCTGGCTCGAGATGAGTGATCACATCATCATGATTATCTGGGTCATGAAGATCTTTTTTGTACAGTTCTTCTGTGTATTCTTGCCACCTCTTCTTAATATCTTCTGCTTCTGTTAGGTCCATACCATTTCTGTCCTTGGTCGAGCCCATCTTTGCATGAAATATTTCCTTGGTATCTCTTGGTATCCCTTGGTATCTTCAAGAGATCTCTAGTCTTTCCCATTCTGTTGTTTTCCTCTATTTCTTTGCATTGATCGCTGAAGAAGGCTTTCTTATCTCTTCTTGCTATTCTTTGGAACTCTGCATTCAGATGCTTATATCTTTCCTTTTCTCCTTGGCTTTTCACTTCTCTTCTTTTCACAGCTATTTGTAAGGCCTCCCCAGACAGCCATTTTGCTTTTTTGCATTTCTTTTCCATGGGGATGGTCTTGATCTCTGTCTCCTGTACAATGTCACGAACCTCCATCCATAGTTCATCAGGCACTCTATCTATCAGATCTAGGCCCTTAAATCTATTTCTCATTTCCACTGTATAATCAGAAGGGATTTGATTTAGATCATACCTGAATGGTCTAGCGATTTTCCCTACTTTCTTCAATTTAAGTCTGAATTTGGTAATAAGGAGTTCATGATCTGAGCCACAGTCAGCTCCTGGTCTTGTTTTTGTTGACGGTATAGAGCTTCTCCATCTTTGGCTGCAAAGAATATAATCAATCTGATTTCGGTGTTGACCATCTGGTGATGTCCATGTGTAGAGTCTTCTCTTGTGTTGTTGGAAGAGGGTGTTTGCTATGACCAGTGCATTTTCTTGGCAAAACTCTATTAGTCTTTGCCCTGCTTCATTCCACATTCCAAGGCCAAATTTGCCTGTTACTCCAGGTGTTTCCTGACTTCCTACTTTTGCATTCCAGTCCCCTATAATGAAAAGGACATCTTTTTTGGGTGTTAGTTCTAAAAAGTCTTGTAGGTCTTCGTGAAACAGTTCATGGATTACCGTGATATTGAATGGTTTGCCTTGGAGACGAACAGAGATCATTCTGTCATTCTTGAGATTGCATCCAAGTACTGCATTTCGGACTCTTTAGTTGACCATGATGGCTACTCCATTTCTTCTGAGGGATTCCTGCCCACAGTAGTAGATATAATGGACATCTGAGTTAAATTCACCCATTCCAGTCCATTTTAGTTCTCTGATTCCTAGAATGTCAGTGTTCACTCTTGCCATCTCTTGTTTGACCAGTTCCAATTTGCCTTGATTCATGGACCTGACATTCCAGGTTCCTATGCAATATTGCTCTTTACAACCTCGGACCTTGCTTCTCTCACTAGTCACATCCACAGCTGGATATCGTTTTTGCTTTGGCTCCATCCCTTCATTCTTTCTAGAGTTATTTCTCCACTGATCTCCAGTAGCATATTGGGCACCTACTGACCTGAGGAGTCCTTCTTTCAGTATCCCATCATTTTGCCTTTTCATACTGTTCATGGGGTTCTCATGACAGAATGTGGTCCACTGGAGAAGGGAAGACAGATTACGAAGGTACTAAAGTGGTCCTCTCTGATGTCTCAGATGGTAAAGAATCCATCTGCAATGTGGAAACTCAGGTTCAATCCCTGGGTTGGGAAGATCCCCTGGAAAAGGGAATGGCTACCCACTCCAGTGTTCTTGCCTAGAGAATTCCATGGACAGAGGAGTCCATGGCATCACAAACAGTCAGATGTGACTGAGCGACTAACACTTTCACTCACTTTCAAGGTGGTCCAGAGGGGGATGATGGTGGTGTAGCCATGAGTAGAGTATAAATGAATAGAAGGTATAAAATCAAAATATGAAGATTAATTGATATTCAGTGAATATTAATACAGTTGGTCTTGGAAAATGTCACACAAACATAATCTCAAATTTTGCTTTTTATATCTCACTTTACATTAGATGCCAGCAATAAATTGTGTAATCCAAGGAGCACATAAAAATAACCACTAAAGCCCAATAAAATACTAGACAGCTTTTGGTTCAAGATTTCAGGCATTTTCTTACCTCAGGGAGACCCTCAATAAAAGAGTGGATGTTTGCTGCATTTGCTACTTCTTTTATCTCATTCAGTGACACAACACGGCTGTTATCACCATAGGCTATGTTCTCAGCAATGCTGCAGTTGAAGAGCACAGGTTCTTGAGAAACGATTGCTATCTGGGAACGGAGCCACTGTACGTTCAATTCCTTTGCATCCACACCATCAAATAGCTGCCAAAGGCAGAAGGGAGAATGGTATGTGAAGATCCAACAACTGCATCATGTTACAGCTCACTGCATTCAAACATATACAAATCATAACAAGAAGGTTAGGAATTCAAGCTGTTTCATAGCATAAATGTTACCCGAGAAGGGCTCATAAATCATATGTTGTATAGAAGCAGACAGCACGTATTAATAACTAACTGAAGCACCAACTCTTAAACTTACTTGACATTTCTGGGAATGGCCATATGTTCTAGAGACCCGCCCAGAGTTTAGAATGAAGCCTGGTGTTCTGTACTAAAGTCAGATGAAAAACGACCAACCTCCACTGTAAAGGACCCTGCTTTATTAAAGCCTAGTGATGTAACAAAATTCAACTCACATCTGATGAGCATAAGCATACCTACTATGTGATGAGGACTCTTCAGGCACTGAGGAAAGAGTAATAAATAAGACAAAGGTCTTACCCTCCTTAGCTTATATTGTAGCGGAGAGAGGCAGGTAATAAGCACACTGACAAACAACAACGTCAGAAAAATAAAGTGTCATGAGACAAGATAATGAAATAGCGACTAAGAATGTGCTGAGGGTTTGGGAAGGGGACAGGTGAATGCATTATATTCTAAGAAGTCCCTCTAAGGAAGTAGTATTTTTAGACTGAGACATGAATGATGAGAAGGTATTGGCAAAGGAGTTATAGTAAGAACAAATTGTGATCAGGGGAACAGCAAGAACAATGTGTGTTCAAAGAACATTGTGTATTTCTAGAACATAAAGAAGTCAATGAGACTGATAAACAGTGTATAGTGAGGCAGGAATGATAGGAGAGGAGTTTGGAGGGAGAGGCAGGGGCTAGATCACAAAGGACCTTGATTTGATAGTAGGGACTCTTGTTTATTCTAACTGCGATAGAAAATCATTGGAGAGTTTAAAAGAAGGAGTGTGCTACGCTATATGCAAACAGCTGAGTGTTCCCTAGTTTTGGTCCTCATTGTTTATTGTTTTCTGTGAAGACAGCCTTTTGCAAATAATCTTTGTGACTGTGATGGGCAAAAGACTGTACATTGCAGCAAAATGACCGTCATGATGATCACTGACTTTTACGGGCTTCTTGTGTTTTGCAGTGGTAGGGGAAGGAAGAACAGGAAGTTGTCTGTGTGTGTTTGTGATGTGGTGGTGTTTGAAGGGACAGAATAGTTGAAAATCTGAATCTAAGTTAGAGTAAGAAAAGTGCCAGGTAAGAAAATCCGTCCTTGGAGTTCAAAGGAGGGAGAGGTTGCATTTCTTTTTTGAGATCAGGATGCAGAACTTAATGGAGCTGATTCAGAAGAGCTCTAATCATGCCTATGGTTTTGAGAATTGTGGTGTGGAGATGGCCAGAGTGAATAGCAGGAAGCTTGAACTTAAGCCCAAGGGAATGTTTAAGAACAGCTCCACTAACCTCCAGATAAGTTGTATTTGAATTCAGTCTTACCACTTGTCCTTTCACTGGGTCATAAAATCTCTGCAGAAGTTGGACAGAAGTGCTTTTCCCACAGCCACTGCTTCCCACAAATGCTACTGTCTTTCCTTTCTCAATATTGAGGGATAAACTGCGAAGGATTAGGACATCTGGGCGACTTGGATAGAAGAAAGAGACTTCTCGGAACTCTATATTCCCTTCACATATGTCCTGGTGAAAGAAAGTTGGCAGTGTTTAGAAGGATGACTTAGAAAATCTGTAACAAACTACAGCACACTGGCTGAGTGCTTTCTGGAAACTGTGTATGTCTCCAAAACCATTTTAATTTTAAACATCATGTTCCTCTCTGTCAAGTTGCTGACTACACATTGTTGCTGTTGTTCAGTCACTAAGTCGTGTCCAAATCTTTGCGACCCCATGGACTGCAGCATGCCAGGCCTCCCTGTCCTTCACTATATCCTTGAGTTTGCTCAAACTTACATCCATTGAGTCGGTGATGCCATCCAACCATTTCATCCTCTGTCGCCCCCTTCTTCTCTTGCCCTCAAACTTTTCCAGCCATCAGGGTCTTTTCCAGTGAGTTGACCCTTCACATCAGGTGGCCAAAGTTTCAGCTTCAGCCTCAGTACTTTCTGTCATTTTGGTTGAGATTTTTATGTCTGTAGTTTTTGTGGTCTTAACTCTCAGACTTGCTAAAAACACTAGTTTCCTTTGGCTTCAGTACCCAGTCTCAGTCTGATCTGCAGAAGAGCTGTTTTACCACCTGCTCTAAATAAATACATCTTTAAAAAACTTAGTTTGTGCTTTACAGATATTATTTGTGCTTTATAGGTATTATTGCTTAACTCAGAATAGCTAGAGCCCTCATAAACTATATGTATAAATGTTGTTTTTATAAGTTGGACCATGATTTACAGTTTATATACATCTCTATTTTAAATTCAGAGTTATCTGTGTTAATCTTTTGGCAGTGACAGTTGCCTATAAATTTATTTTTCTCTTTATGCTTCAATCTCTTTAGTGATTGATAATTTGTAAACCAATATTTATGTATATCATAAGTATGATGTTTATAAAAGACTTTCCAGAACAATCACTAAATGATGATTAACTTTCTCTTTATATATTTGGTTCATAAGATTCTAGGTTCTTTTGAATTCCATGTTTGCCCTCAATCAAATGCATTTTAACTAGTGAGGTTTAATAATCATGATCAGCATATTCTGAGCCCAGTATATAGGTAGGAGGCAGGGATAGGTGGAGGGGAGGAGTATCAAAAAATATTTGACAATGAAATTATTCTGTTGTCAAAGGAAAGAAATGTTAACTTGTGGTTAAGTATTTTAGAATTAGAAAAAAAATCCTGAAACGATATGTACCAAAATATTAAGTTTAACAGCACCTTGTTTTTAGCTTTTTCAATGCTTTCTGTTTTGCCCATTACAGCACATGAATATTATTTGCAAAAAAAAAAAAATTAAAAAAAAACCTTGGAGAGTGCAATTATTTCTGTATGCTCTGATGCCTTTTGGAAAGGTATAGAGAGATATTCTAGACTTCCAGACTTTAATACATCTAAATTTTTACTATTTTAAACATTTTGTAATGAAAAAATTTCAAACATCTATAAAAGTAGAGAGAATAACATGTAATGGACTGTTTGCATATATGCCTATCTCCCAACGTCAGTAGTTATCGTTGTTTGCCAGTTTTGTTTTTATCAGACTTTATTTTGTTAAAGCATAGAGAGTGGGCTTCTCTGGTGGCTCAGTAGTAAAGAATCCACCTGCCAATGCAGAAGACAGACTTGATCCCTGATCTGGGAAGATCCCATATGCCACAGAACAACTGAGCCTATTGAGCCCGTGCTCTAGAGCCCGGGAACTGCAGCTACTGAAGCCTGCTCAACCTAGAGCCTGTGCTCTTCAGTAAGGGAAGCCAGCACAAGGAGAAACCTGTGTACCACAACTAGAGAGAAGCCCCGGCCCACCGCAACTAGAGAACAGGCAGCACAGCAACAAAGACCCAGCACAGCCAAAAATAAATGAATAAAAATGAAAATGAAAAATAAAACAGGGAGTGATAGAAGTACGTGTCTATTAAATAAAATAAAGATTAAATAATTTTATAGTCTTTATAGAAACATTTCCACATTCTATCCCTTTGATACAGTTCTATGGGAATGTTTATCAGTGAGATGCTCAATCCCTCTATTGTAACATTTAGAAAGAAATGACTAGTAATATTACTAAATATCTAAATCCTAAGATTTAAAAATTTTCCTACATTACTTTTCAAAAGACACATATGAAATTTTATTGTAACACTCATGTCTCTTAAAGCATTCTATTTTGAGACTGTCATGATCTTTTTATTTCTAACAACTAGCATTTCTTTTAATAATTATGAGGTTTGAGTGATAATGTACTATTTTAAGCTATCATACATATAAATCTACTGTTAAAATTCTAGAGGGAAATACATTTAAATGAAAATTTCCTTTTAAGTGTATACCTAATAGTTATTCTTTTAAATTTAAAATGTCTAGAAAAACTGAATATTTATTTAATATATGCATCTTTTAGAGTTTGTGACTAAATGTGTACATGTGTTTTAATATTAATAATTTAATATAGTTCCCATTTCCTCTCTTCTGTTTACACATATATTTTCCATGAAAAATGACGTCTGAAGTAGCGGGATACTATTTACTTTGCATATGTTATCAGAGAAAAAAATGAATAAATCTTAATGCAAAGCTTTATCCAATATTAAAACTTCTGCAGTCTAAATAAAATCAAATGTATAAATCAATCCTGTGTTCAAGAATATTCTGGCAAATAAACCAGAAGCACATATTTTTTAATATAAAATCTGTACATTTTAGTAGGAGAGGTGAAAATTTGATTAAGACAAGATCCCCTTTTTCCTTTTATAACCAAAGCAGTTATTTATACAAGCTTTTAATTATTTACAGCACTCATTTGCAGTTATCAAATAATGCCTTCATTTAAGTCTAATTAGAGAGCATGCATATGAAGAACTGATAATAAGTGGACATTTAAAATCATAGTTGTGCTTACTGTTTTTTTCCCTTCTTGACTATAGCTGTCTATAGTTGGTTTCTTTTCCAGCAAAGCAAACAGATGTGCAGCCCCAGATTTGGCTCTTGAATATTCAGGTGCCAAAACAAGTGTTTCTCCAATGGCCATAGCTCCATATGCAATTGCAGTAAAAACTCTATCAAAAGATAAAGCATTTGAATCTCAGTTAGGTCTATTTTCAAATAAGAGCTCTAAAAGTGAAGGAAAAATCAGGCGCTGGGATATAATCTTTTGACCCAGATAGAGCCACTAATGCTCAAGGCTCAAAAATGATATAGCTCTTTTGTAATTTTCTACCACGTATCGATTATCCCTTTCCTATACAACGAAATAACTTTGGAGCTCAGGTAATCTTAAAAATTTCTCTTCCAATTAGAAAGACAGATCAAAGGCTCTAACTAGTGAGTATAAAACTTCTTAGCTTCTTTGATATAAGGATCATTTGCTTGGAGACTTGACGGAGAATTCAACTAACAATGGGAAGAATGGACTCTCCAGTAGAGAGGTCTGAATTTACGCAGTAGATATGAACGGTCCCCCCCTTTTTTGCATATAATGTAGTTAGAACAGATACTCTGATGCCAGATGATTGGTTATCTGCCTGAAGTGCTACAAGATTTAAAGAGAGCAAAGCATGGAGACTGTTCTTTGTTAAGATCCTAAAAACAATATATGAGTAAAATACAGGTTAGCCAGACTGGAAGAAGTGCTATGATCTTTGGTCTGCTACGGATTATGATTAATTCTAAAATGGTAAGTATGCAGATGATAGCACACAGGATAATAGTCACGGAAATGTGGCATATCATGTGGCCATGGTTAAATATTTTTCCTCATTTTTCATTTTAGTCATGGAAACACATTACTGGAATGAAAAATACTGCATCTCAGTGACAGAGCTAAAAGTGTAATTCAGCTAACAATTATATAAGTTTCACTGGCAATATTTAAACATTAGGCAATAAAAGGATACACAGAACCCAGCTGCTTGTTTGCCGTGCTGCATCATAGCAAGGTAAACACAAACACACTGGTCTCATGAATTTCTCCAGGGATGGGACCTATCAAGGGGTGGATTTTGATGCAATCTCTTCAGCAACATAGACTTCAGATCTTGAACCTTGTTTTCTTTATAAAGGTCAAACACCATATAAAATATACAAACAACTGGTTTACTGGGATGTGTGATGCTAAAATTTTGTAGTCACTAGCTCTGTGATGTCAAGGCATTTTTAGTACTAATATTTACCGATATTCAGAGCTCAAAATGCCATTCAAAATACTTAATACTCAGCTATAAATATCAGAAGTGAGTATCGAATTTAGGTAATACATGAGAGTAGGCTTCTCAGAACAACTAAGAACATACCTTAGTATCTGAAATGTGCCAGAATATCTTACTGTCCTAAAATTTGCATAATTAAAAGTCAATTTAATTATTTGGCATAAGTGTACCAAGGCTAATGTCTTTGTTAGGTCTCCCATAAAATGAAATTTACTGAGAAGGGGAGAAGGGAAAACAAAGATGCAAAATAGATTAAGAAGAAAAGTTTTAGTAAGAAGGAGAGCACCAGCTGAAAGCTCTGTGCTGTCTTCATTATGTTTATGTTGAGGAGAGGCTAAATGGAACGGGCATTGATGTTGATGAGGATTAGATTGAGGAAACTAACTTTGTGGTGATGGGACTGTCTAGGGGTTTCAGTTCAGTTCAGTTAAGTCGATCAGTCGTGTCTGACTCTTTGCGACTTCATGGACTGCAGAACGCCAGGCCTCCCTGTCCATCACCAACTCCAGGAGTTTACTCAAACTCATGTCCATTGAGCTGGTGATACCATCCAACCATCTCATCCTCTGTCGTCCCCTTCTCCTCCTGCCTTCAATCTTTCCCAGTATCAGGGTCTTTTCCAGTGAGTCAGTTCTTCGCATCAGGTGGCCAAAGTATTGAAGTTTCAGCTTCAGCATCAGTCCTTCCAATGAATATCCAGGGCTGATTTCCTTTAGGATGGACTGGTTGGATCTCCTTGCAGTCCAAGGGATGCTCAAGAGTCTTTTCCAACACCACAGTTCAAAAGCATCAGTTCTTTGGTGCTCAGCTTTCTTTATAGTCCAGCTCTCACATCCATACACGACTACTGGAAAACCATAGCTTTGACTAGCAAAGCTTTGTTGGCAAAGTCATGTCTGTGCTGTTTAATATGTTGTCTAGGTTGATTATAACTTTTCTTTCAAGGAGCAAGCATTGTTATAATTTCATGGCTGCAGTCACCATCTGCAGTGATCTTGGAGCCCCCAAAAATAAAGTCTAGGGGTTTAGTCAGGGGCATTATTCTCCATTATACTTTTCTCCCAGTGGGTGCTGTATAAAGAGACCAAAGCTACAGAATCTGTCCTAACCTCATCTGGCCCAATTAGATAGAATGAACTAAAGTGCAATTCACTTCCACTTAAGTATTTATTGCACAATAACCAGTGCTCTAACTCCATGAGAGTGTTGCTGCTGAGTCACTTCAGTTGTGTCCGACTCTGTGCGACCCCATAGATGGCAGCCCAACAGGCTCCCCCATCCCTGGGATTCTCCAGGCAAGAACACTGGAGTGGGTTGCCATTTCCTTCTCCAGTGCATGAAAGTGAAAAGTCAAAGTGAAGTTGCTCAATCGTATCCGACTCTTAGCGACCCCATGGACTGCAGCCTAGTGTTAAGTCTCTTCAAATTGGTCCCAGCTCCTGGAGGCCTCTGAACCAAGAGCTTACTCCAGGAAATGTTCAGGCTGACTTCCCATGCCAATATTGGTCATGGGAATTTTGCCCATTTAGGATATATAAAGAGGAGTAATTTGCTATGATGACAAATGTTTTAAAGTCACCAATAACACATTCATCAAAGTATTAATGTACTTATATAGTATAATTACTATACATTATATATACTTATATAATAGTATATATACATAGTATTATGTATAATTACTATATAGTATATATAGTACTATATATAGTATATAGTATAGTATACTATATATACTATAAGTTATATAGTATATATATAAAATATATAGTAATTATATATATACTATATATAAGTATATATAATGTATAGTAATAGTATACTATATATAATAGTACTATATATACTATATATACACACTATATAGTATCCTTATATAGTACTTATATATATGTTATATATCTACTATATAACTTATAATGTATAGTATTATATATATACTATATAACTTATAGTATAATGTACTTATTAATGTATGATAGTATTATACAGCCTCTTCATGCCTAAATAAGATTACAAGAAACACTGTACAGTTCAGAAATGATTTGCATGTAGAAAAAATTCTTGAGCCACAAATATGTAATGTAAGAATTAGAAAACCTAAAATTTAACTCCCATAGCTTTCTTAAATTTAAATTGTCCATGGAAGAAGAAATCTTATCTACAGCTTATCCTTACATGGATTTACTCTGAATTTATACTGCTTTACTGATTTTATAGCAAACATCTCTGGGATGGCTAGAGTTAAGGAAAGAGAATATTGAGCAAATAGAGATCTGGAGAGGGTTTTCACGTGCTGAGCTTTCCTTGTTATATGGATTCTTCATGGGTGCATGGGGTCATTGTCACTGCAGCCTTGCTACAATGAACCTTTCAAGCATTTCCCAACAATGGAGAAATCTCCTTGCCCATCATTGATGCTGAAATTGAATTCAAATTTTTAAAAGATCTTTTGGCTAGGAACAACAATAAAAAAGCATAGAAATGAACAAACCTGATTTTAATACAATTGCTCCACATAGAAATATCTAGCATAATAACTAGTTCATGTCTGTATGTCTCCCCTTAACCCTGCTCCCATATCCAGTGTGTATACCTTTGACGACTTCAAGAAGTATACTAGGGGGTTCTGAGACTGACTCTGAAGCCAGACCACTGGGCCTACATCCAAATTCCATCCTTTCTGTACTAGCTCTGTGACCCTCTGCACGTTCTTTGTGGTTCTGCTTCTGCATGACAATCGGAGGTAACAAGACTATCTGCATCTTATGGGACTGTTGTGAGAATTGAATATGTTAATAATGTAAAGTGTTTAGAATAGTGCTCAGTGAATGTTTAAATTGTTGTTATTCCTTTCACAGAACTGAAAGTTAATGGGACACTTCCTGTTGGAAAATAAGCTCACACATTTCTATGGATGTAGATTAGTGCAGCAGGTCAAACCACAACTTCTGAAGTCCCTACCCAGTTAAGTTTCTGTTTTTGAATTGGAAGATAAAGTATCTTTCCTCACACAGGTGGCCATTACAATTATTCCTATACTCATACTCTTTCTCCCTGCATCTAGGTAATAGTACAAAGATCCTTTTCTTTTTACCCTAAATCCCTTTCTCAACAGAAGGAAGAAAGAAAATATACAACTTATATTTATTTGTTTCTTTAGGTTTTATAGAATATTCTCATATATATGACACCATTTGATCACTTAGGAGTAAGGTAGGAAAATTTATCCCTTTTTAATAAATCAGGAGACTCTTAACTCAGAGAAATAAGCAATTTGCCCAGGATCACATAGCTGTGAAAACCTCAGGCCTGGAACTTGAACTTCCTTGTTTACTGTATTTTCCCTTCTACAGTACTCCTTTCGGTAGAAAGCTGACCCAAGCTGTGTCCTGCATGTTGGGGTTTGTTACCACTTGTTTCCCATTTTAGAATCTTCAGACAACCTTAGATATCAAATCTCCCCTGATTTGTCTCCTTTAGATCCATTCAATGCTTGATCCCTCTATCTGGTCTCCTTATCTTGTCCTCCTCTCTTCTGGATAATCTCTGGGGAGAAGTTGGGTAGCTGTCATGGCAGTAAACACTGAAAGAAGACTTTCCTGTTTTCCTTGTTTTGGCTAATCAAGGTTGTTTTCCTAACTATCAATAAAATGTTAACACTGTTCCATGGCTCCCTGGCTTACCAGAGCAAAGATAATAGTGAGGATCTAGCTTGCTTTCTGTGCTCGTGCTCAGTTGCTAAGTCGTGTCTGACTCTTCGTGACCCCACGGGGTGTTGCCCACCAGGCTTCTCTGTCCATGAAATTTTCCAGGCAAGAAAACTGGAGTGGGTTGCCATTTCCTCCTCCAGTGAATCTTCCCAAACCAGAGATCAAACTGTCTCCTGCGTGGCAGGCAATTTCTTTATCACTGAGCTACCTGAGATTGAATATTCAAAGTCCAATGTGATTTCCTGTCATTAACTGTATTTGGATTTTTGGAGGACTAGGCCGCAACACATATGCTGCTTGGCTCTGCTTCTCAGGCAGTTTTCAAAGCTGTGGCTTTTATTTTAACTTTTCTGAAGGCGTCATGCCTTGATTCTTTCTTACCCATCTGCTCTGCTTAGCTTTCTGCTAATACGCATAGCATAGAAGGAAGAAACAGAGAGAGAGGCAAGTTCTGAAGTTGGAGTATGAAGTTACAGAAACCTCTGCTGGACACTAAGGTTTCTGCACTACATTGCACAAGACAAGTCAGCTAGAAACTAACCTAAAGACACTAAAATTCAGACAGAATAAACTTATGTTGTATTTCTCAAAGTGTGTACATTTATATTAGAGTAAACCCAAAGTGTTACAAGAACTAACAGAGGCAGAAGCGGAGAGTTTTACTACACATGTGTAATGAAAACCTAAGCAAGAAATTTTTCTAAATGGTTATGCATTGGCTGCAAGGCAACAGAGTGAAAATGTTTAAAACCTTTTTAAAAAATGCTCATTTCAGAGAAACTTTTACGATAATAGAGACAGCTTTTACCATAAGAAATCTATATGACCTTTTTTTTTTTTTTTTTAAGAAGAAAAAGCTAAGGTTGATAGTAGCTTGGCTGATAAAGTAATATTATGAGCACATCAAGGAATTCTGCTGATAAGACTCCCTTTGTATATCTCCTTTTATAAGTGAAGTGAAAATCGCTCAGTCATGTTTGACTCTTTGTGACCCCATGGACTGTAGCCTGCCAGGCTCTGTCCATGGAATTCTCCAGGCCAGAATACTGGAGTGGGTAGCCATTCCCTTCTCCAGAAGATCTTCCCAACCTAGGGATCAAACCTGGGTCTGCTGCACTGCAGGCAGATTCGTTGTCATCTGAGCCACTAGGGAAGCCTTCTAAAGACACACTGTCATTTCTGAAAGAGAGACAGCTTACCCATCCTGGTAGCTATAAATCATGAAAATACATTTACATTTTATAGAGTGAATAAAACATTTTTATTTTATACAATAAACTAAAATATGAATTTCCCAATTTTTAGATAATTCTAGGAAAGTTTCTGAAATGATCAAAAGAAAACTCTAAGGTTTTAAGGAACTATGGAGAGCAGCCTGGGATTCAGTCCCTATAACTCCTATTTCTTAAAGAGTGATCTTCAGATTCTGTGCCTCAGAATAATCTGGATGTTTGGTAAAATGTAGGTTCCTGGCCCTACACCAAATCTACATATCTCTGGATTAGGTCTGTGGGGTGAGCTCCAAATATCTTCATTTTTAACCAGTTTCTCGATTAATGAATCAGGAAATCACTAATTTAGAAAACAGCATGAAGTTCTTTTTACCTAAAGAGGGTTCTAGTAGGAAGTGTTTAACTTGGTAAAATTTTCCATTCACTTAGCTGATGAGATAGAAAGCTGTCCTACTCTGGAAAGTGCAGCATGCTTCAAGCTAGGTATAATTTAGTGTTGATAAAGGGACACTCATGACATGATCATAGTTGTCAGAGACCACTTTGGATTTCCAAGAAAGCTGAAGATTTTGCTATTGAAGACAAATCTCATCTGTTCACATTTTGCACAGTCCCATTCCCATATTTTTCAGAGCCCATCCCCTGTGTCCACACTATAGAAGTATCAGTATCCTTAGTCTGTTTGTAGTCTGGTTGAATGAAACAAATAAAAAATGATACTAGTGCGTAGCTCCTTGTTTCTTCCTTCCCTCAGGGCACTGGGAAGTACCAATGTGACACTGTTCATTAATGCCCTCATGTTAATAGTCTTAACATATATTCTGACAGATAAAAATTTTATGTCTCCAGAAATTATCCTTTTTAATGAGTTTAACTTAAAAAAATTCAGGAAATGTGGTAGGCCAGCAGGAGGAGGAGTTTTTGTATGGGGGCCTTTTGATTCTCCTACTTTTTAGGGCCATAAAATAACATTAAGCAAGTCACTTGTTCCATTTATGGTAATCATTAGCCCACCTCTCGATATTTAAATGTTCAGAAAACTACATAAGATTTTAAAAATAATAATTTTATAGAAATATTCTATGCAAATTTGTCACAGAGTTAGTAATAATAATAACTAATGATTAATAATAATAAGTGTCTACCAAGCAAAGCCCCTAGCATCTTGAAGCATGAACTTGAATCTGTGCTCTGCCACTTACTGATTAAGTGACTTTGGCCAAGTTAGGTAACCTCCTTGAGTCTTAATTTTCCCCACCTGTAAAATGGGAATCATAACATTTCACAGGGCAGTTGAGAAGATTAAGCAAATAGTGTACTACAAATCCTTAATACTGAATAAGGACTCAATCAAGTTTGTTGTTACTGTGATTATCATATGAAACAGAATGGTTGGCAGTCTTGAGAGGCCCCATTCAAAATATCCTGCCTGATGTCATTTGCAGGCATGATAGTGATGGTGTGATTTTGAGGTTGTATCATTCTTTAACTAAGAAGATTGTTTGCTTAGTTTTTTTTTTTAATGTAAATTTATTTATTTTAATTGGAGGCTCATTACTTTACAATATTGTATTGGTTCTGCCACACATCAACATGAATCCGCCACGGGCGTACATGTGTTCCCCATCCTGAACCCCCCTCCCACCTCCCTCCCTGTACCATCCCTCCAGGTCATCCCACTGCACCAGTCCGAAGGATCCTGTATCAAACCTGGACTGGTAACTCGTTTCTTATATGATATTATACATGTTTCCATGACATTCGCCCAAATCATCCCACCCTCTCCCTCTCCCACAGAGTCCAAAAGACTGTTCTATACATCTGTGTCTCTTTTGCTGTCTCGCATACAGGGTTATTGTTACCATCTTTCTAAATTCTAAACAAATCTCAGGGCAGCTCTAAATGTTTAGCAGTGACATTTATGATATAGATTAGTAACATCCTGACATTTTAGGGAGACTTAAGAAGCTCAGAATTAATACTCAAAATTAATTTTTCTAATTTCAAAAGTTGAATTTAGGTATTTGTATGAAGTAAAGAAATTCATAACTATGAGAAGAGAGTTTCAAATAGAAGCACCAACAAATGCTTTGGGAAGAGGCAGCCTCATTGGGATGCCAAGATCAATTCTCAGTGTGACTTTTCTGAGGAGAAATACTCATTTGCATGAGTTTCTTCTGGAGTGTTTGCTTAGCAAGGAACTCACCTCTGTTCTACAATCATACTTGTTAAAGCCATCTCTACCTGGAAAGATAATGGATAACAAGAACACATATTTTACCTTATATTCCCACATCTAGTAAACTGAAGTAGTAAGTGATTCATTTGAGAGTTTAATTCAGAGTACCTGTGTTGGAGAAGGAAATGGCAACCACTCCAGTATTCTTGCCTGGAGGATCCCATGGACAGAGAAACCTGGCGGGCTACAGTCCATAGGGTCGTAGAGAGTCAGACACAACTGAAGCAACAGCACACACACATACGCCTGTGTTGACATTGACATTGAAGTCGCTCAGTTGTGTCCGACTGCGACCCCACGACTGTAGCCCACCAGGTTCCTCTGTCCATGGAATTTTCCAAGCAAGAGTACTGGAGTGGGTTGCCATTTCCTTCTCCAGGAGCTCTTCCCGACCCAGGGATCGAACCCAGGTCTCCCACATTGTAGGCAGATGCTTTACAGGTGGCTCCTGTCTGAGCCACCAGGAAGTCCTGTGTTATATCAGTATTTTACTGACTTGACTGTACTTATTAAATAACAATTATTTTTAAATTTCCCAGCATGTCTTTTACACATATATTATTTAAACGATATTGCACTCTAAACTACACATCTTTCTGATTACTTTAAGTACATAACCCATTTACAGAGTTTATATATTTGCATGACTTACATGAACATGCCCTCTGGGGTCATTCGTCCTGCTTGAATTAAGTAAGTTCCAAATCGAAATCCCACTGCATAGGCAAAATATACAAAGGCATGGCTGAATGCATAACAGATTCCAATGATCTGTGCTTTCTTCAAGGTATTTCTGAAATGCACAGAATTTACCAGATAATGGGGCATGACGTATAGCAAGGTCTTTTAAATAAATGTAGAGTAATGAATATAGAAAACAAGATACATTATTATTTAGAATTTTAGAGAATTTTTTCTAAGAATTAAGAATTTACCTTTTTAACTACTAGCAATTATTACAGAGAAAACAACAGAAATAATGATTTTCCCTATAGCTATATGGCTCTATAGTTTGGTGTAACAAAACTGACTCTATGCGTTTTCAAATGAATGGGCAAGGTCTGTTAAAGAAGACCTAATGAAAGAGTTAAAGAGATTTGGCTTAAAAATATTTTCTATCTTAATCTTGCACTAAGAGAATAAATGATGGAAATTAAAGGGCAGTACTAACCAAAGAAGCATGAGTGTGAAAGAATACAAAGCTATCTTTCTGATAAAGTAAGGAGGGGTAGTTTAAAATTAAAAGAAGTGATCACATTTGATGTGTAAATATATTTTTTAAGAGATTCAATATAAAGGGCTGCTGCTGCTGCTGCTGCTAAGTCGCTTCAGTCATGGCCGACTCTGTGCGACACCATAGACAGCCCACCAGGGTCCCCCGTCCCTGAGATTTTCCAGGCAAGAACACTGGAGTGGGTTGCCATTTCCTTCTCCATAAAGGGTTAAGCAATATTATTTTCTTTCTTAAATATGTTATTTCCTCAACCTTGTTTCATGGAAATAATAAAATGCTCACCCAGTTATACTTCATGGCAATGTGAGAGGACCTAAAACATATTTTCTAAATGTGCTTACTCTCAACTCCTCTTTCTAGTCTCCTCTTGGTGGACTTATGCGAGAAATTCTGATATGCCATTATTAGGAATGATTCCAGAGCAAATGAACTGGCAGGCAAACCACTGCAGTCACCTGGGAGTACTGCCTTTATAGGAACAAACTATAGTTAATACAGTTAGTATAAATCTACAATCACCTGTGCTGAGTCTGAAGAGTTTCCTCATACATTTGCTCAAAGGTTTTTTCTCTTGTTAATGACATTATAGTACGTATATTTTCCACAGCTTCAGTTGCTATCTTATAAAACAAGATAATAAAAGAGAAATAAAATTAGTAGTGGTTAAACTTCTGATTGTGAAGTACAGTCACACTGAAGACATGTTAAGTACATCAAGTCAATAAGTTTTTCTGATGAGTTTTCTTAGCTTCTTTTTTTCTTTCCCCAAAATAAGATTGTTGTTATTTAGTTGCTAAGTTGTGTCTGACTCTTTTTGCAATCCCATGGACAAAATAAGATAAGAAAGTAATATATCAGGATAATACATTCAAGGAAAATTCCTTTTGAAAAGATTTAGTCCACTGATCTAAATTTAGCCTTCTTTAAGTATTCATTGAATTTCTATTTAGACTAGTTTCATAAGCGGAGGGATCAAATATTAGTGAACATTATATCCATATGTAACTATGCAAAGGAGCTGTCTTATGAATTATGAGCTAATTTAAGAAAAAGACAGCAGAGAGAATCAAATAAATAATTGTTTCATTCTAGCACAGAAATGCAAATAGCAACCCAAGGACTTAGGAACACTGCCATAAAGTAACATGGAGTGTGGCTTTTCAATTCTGTATAAGATATTTTATGGCTTATTTTCATTTTGATTTCTGTAACCTTAAAAGGATATTTATTTATTCAAATTATTTGCTGCACCACCCAACACATAGGATCTTAGTTCTCCAATCAGGGATCAAAGCTGTGCTCCCTGCAATGAAGCATAGATTTTTAACCACTGGATTGCCAGAGATATCCCTTAAAAATGATATTTAGTTTAATTATATTAATGCTTCTTCATAGTTACATAGTTTTCAAAAAGAAGAGATCAAAAATGGAGGAGACTTTTGGCTTAGAATAATTTGGACATGAGAACACATGTTGATCTGAAAGAGAAATTTCCTGCTTTCACAGTCTGTTTCCAGACTGGCAGAGTGGACTGTGGAAAGATGAAGACCTAGGTAGACACTCAAGGTTGTTTGAAGGGGAACTTGGGTTATGGGAGAGAATTGGATATCTAGACCATGATCAGGACACCTGGATTCTGCTCTAAAGTCTTGTAATTTCAAAAGAAACTCAAAGAAACCTCCATTTGTAATATTTTTTTAGTACATAAGGAAAATGGATAAGAATGCTGAAATCTTGAAGAAAATAAAGAGAAATGAACACAAAATCTTGGGTTCACTTTTCACAAGGGAGAAAGGATTAATAAGAGAGCCTTAGAAAATAACCTTTATTTTAAACTGATCATTTTAAATCTGAAAAATAAAACATTTGATGATTTGTCCAAATCTATACATGCAACCAAAGAAGGATCATATTCTTACTGGTCCATATTCTAAGTTTTGGTGTTTGGTAAAGTGACAGATTAAAAAGCCAGTAGGAAAAGGACACGTTGCCTATTTGATTGGAATTATTAATTGTATAGTCTGAGGTTACTCTAATAATGCAAAAAGGAAAAAAAATGAAAGATTTTTGATTTATAACTAAAGCTGATGACGTGTTCCCTCATAGCTCAGTTGGTAAAGAATCTGCCTGCAGTGCAGGAGAACTGGGTTCGATTCCTGGGTTGGGAAGATCCCCTGGAGAAGGAAATGGCAACCCACTCCAATATTCTTGCCTGGAGAATCCCATGGATAGAGGAGCCTGACAGGCTACAGTCCATGGGGTCACAAGAGTCAGACATGACTTAGTGACTAAATCACCACCACTATGACATGAAAATTAAGATGAATAAAATACAATTAATTAGGGCCAGTTTAACTTGGAAGTAGTGATAATTTGCAAACACATGGAGGGCTGAACAAAATTTCAGCCCTCAGAGGCAAATACATGCTAAACAGTTCAGTTTTCTTGCTCAAGTAGACATTCTAAAGGTCCTTATCTAGCGCAAGAAAGGTGGAAAGGTCCAAGGGTCATGACAACCAGATTTATTTGAGTCTTGTGCTTCATTGGGTCCCTATTCATGAATAGGTGACTGTATCTTATTAGATACATATCTAATATGATATTAATATGATACGATATCTAATATGATATATTAGATCTATATCTATCTATAATCTATATCTAATATGTGATCTATATCTAATATGATACAGTCACTGTGATTCAGACCATAAGGATATTAAAATCATTTTCATACCCAGGCATGTTCACCAGCTTTGATATAAATCTTTAATACCATATCTTGGGCTGGATGGCCAAGAGAAGACTTGACATTTACATGGTGCAGCTTCCTAAAGTCATGAGAAACAGGTTTTGGACCTCTACTGAGATGAAAATTGAGAAGGATAGAAGGTCCCCAAAAGCAAACAAACAAAAAAGGTGACTGTCATCTAAGGGGTAGGCAACAGCCTGGGAAAGTAATAAACCACCTGCAACTGCAGAAAAGGGAGGATAGAAGATGGATAGACACTCAACAGGGATGTTACGTAAGAGATTCCTACTTTGGGTGAGTGGCTGGATCAAATGACATCTCTTTCAATTCTTAGATATTATGGTACTACATTTCCAATATTTCCCTAAAGCTCTACTACAATGATGATTGTTATGAATATGACTGATCTTAGGAAAGTTACATGCCTTCCAGATACTACTGCATATACCTAATAAGACTGTTTTCTATAATACTCATGAAGATCTATAAGTGGATAGTATTTTATTTCTACTTTACAAAGGAAGAAATTGAAGTCCAGAAATGTTGATATAACTTGCTTATATCACACATTTGTTAGTGATAGAATCTGAATTCTAATTCAACCAATTTGACTGCATAGCCCATGCTCTAAATTTTGTGCCCCCCTATTGCTATGACATATCTATACTCATCCTAAACTGATTTGTATGGATTTCAATACATATACACCACTTTACAGATTCTTAAGAAAGGAAGTTAATGTTAAATATGGAATCTCTTACTGATTTTCTCTTAAAATGTTATGATGGTAGCAATGGTCTTTATTTTACCTTTCCAGCACGCTTAAGTTCTTGCTTATCCTTGTTGGCAAATCCAGTCATTGCTGCTGTTTCAATCATTCCTGCGAGAGCAAGTACTGGAGCAATACTCAAAATCAACAGTGTCATCTCCCATCCATATATGAAGGAAATGATAACTGAAAGTCCCATATTAATTGCATTTTGTGTTAAGACACCAACCCTTGAACCTGTTGCCTATAATCAGACATAAATTGGGGAAAAGTCAGTCAATTTTAAGTTTATAAGAATTGCGATGATAGTTTCTTGCAAAATAAGATTTTTTTTTATTTATACATATATTTTTATTTTGAATATATTCCATAACATCTTACAGAAAACCCAAATGAACTTTTGGGTCAACCCAATAATTAGAGATTTTTTTTAAGTCCCTCAGTTGTGTCTGGCTGTGATCCCATAGACTGTAGCCTGCCAGACTCCTCTATCCATGGAATTCTACAGGTAAGAATATTGGAGTAGGTAGCCATTACAGATTCTTAACCATCTAAAACACCAGAGAAGTCCATTTAGAGATTAAATAATATTTAGAGTTTAAAAATGTCCTCTACTATGGGGTCACTATGTTTTATTTGTATGCCTATGTCCAATATTATTGTCCTTTGAATTGTTCCTATTATTCTTTGAATATATTATTGCTTTCTGATAAAAAATATTTTCTAGGCCCTACACCTTAAATTTGTCATTCCTTCAAGGGGTCTGAGTTCCTGTAGACTGAGTTCCTGTAGTAGAGGATGTTATTTAGAAGTCAATATATAGTGCTAGTTGTGTTCATTATCAGTGGAATGTTAGTGGATATAACAGGGGAGTGTGTGTGTGTGTGTGTATGTGTGTAGATGCATGCACATATTGAAATCTATATTTCTCTCTTTACATTTCTTGAAATCCATGGATTTATATCAATACATCCAGTTCCAATTAAAAAAACACAAGGTTATTATTTCTGGCTTTCTCCCTTCTAATATTTGTTATCCACTTCTTCAATAGTAAGAAACCTAGCTCCCATTTTCTTTAACAAAGTTTCATGATCAGTCTCTCTGCTATCATGCAGATCATGACCAATCAGCTATCATGACCCTTGTCTCTGCGCAGGACACATACCCTCTCCTCTGCATGCTCTGGCTTTGCTTTCCTGCATGAGGCTGGTGCCTCATATGAATGACCAACTCACCATACGTGGTCTCCACAACCCAGTCCTGCCCCCTTCCTCTTATACCGAAAAAGGGCTGGTACTCTTAGCTACTATACTATAGTAGTGCTGAATTGAATGAGGATATTCACTGAAGTATATCCTTTGTATATAATATCTTCCCTTTTCTGCACTTTATAACAATTTCACTCAGCAAAGTTCTACAGAGGCAACATCAAGATAGAAAAAGAGTTGGAAACATTATGGTATAAGGTAATGTAAAAGAAATTTGGGGAAAAAACTTAAAATAGGTAGAAATATCTTCATCGCTGTTTTATGAGAACTACATGTCTTGAAATTTTAAGCTCCTTTATACTGGGATGAAAAAAGGAAACCCCTGTTTACCTAGAAACATAGCTACAATCAACTGAGATATCAATTCACATTTTAGAACATATGTTTTGCTCTGATCGTGAAAACATGGTCATTGGAAAAGGTCTAAATAATGTTTAAAATGACATCCTTCCAGACATAAATACATACACATTCAGATTAGGATTATTGTGTGTATTCAGCATTATATCCTGCTTTTATCCCTTTATATTACAATGCAAGCTTTTTCGTGGGTCATTAAATAGTCTTCAAAAATTTTTTAGTAGATTGCTTCCAATTTTTCACTACTAAAAACAAAGATGTAATGATAAAAACAAAGATGTAATGAGCATCTGTGTGCAGTATCTCTGTGCTCATCTTTTATTTCCTGATATTAAATTCCTAGCCTGGAATTATATGTTAAAGTGTATATACCCTTTCATTCTTCATAGATATTGTCAAATTGCTTCTCTAAAAAATGATATTACTATTCACTGACGTACCCCCCCCCAAATTAGTATCATCATTAAAATAACATTAATGAAAAATCTTCTTTCCCCACAGGGCTCTGTGAAGTAAAAAGTTGCCCAGCTGTCTCCAACTCTTTGCGACCCCATGGACTGTACAGTCCATGGAATTCTCCAGGCCAGAATACTGGAATGGGTAGCCTTTCCCTTCCCCAGGGGATCTTCCTGACCCAGGAATCGAACTGGGGTCTCCTACACTGCAGGCAAATTCTTTTACCAACTGAGCTATCAGACAGGGCTCTGACTTACTCCTAAAAAATTTTTTGTGGTTTTAGTTTCAAGACTGCATTTCATAATGATTCACTATTTTCCCATTTTTCAATGAACAATCAAAGAAAACTCCCCAAAGTAAAAACAAATAACAATAGCAAACATCAAACAAACCACTAAATACTGAAAATTCAGACAGACAGGTAACGTATTTTAAATATGCCTTAGGGTATTTATTACAGACTGACTCTAATCTCTGAGGTTAAAATAAGAACATCATTTGGTACTTAATACTTACTCACACTCTGTCTCTTGAGGGTTCTGGATGATGCAGAGATATATGATGTGTATATTATGACTGAATTGTCCTGCACCTCCCACCCAAATTCATATGTTGAGATCCTGACTCCCAGTTCCTCAGAATGTGACTGCATTTGGAGATAAGGTCCTTAAAGAGGTGATTAAGTTAAATAAGGTTTCGGAGGGTGAACCCTAATCAAATATGATTGGTTTCCTTATTTGAAAAAAAAAAAGGAAATTTCAATGTGAACATGTTTGCACAGAGGAAAGACACAACAAGAAGAAAACTATAAGTCAAGGTGAGAGGATGCAGAATGAAACCAACTGTGCCAACATTTTGATCCTGGGCTTTTAACCTCTAGAGCCATGAGGAAATAAATTCCTGTTGTTTAAGCCACTCAGACTGTGGTACTTGGTTACAGCAACCTAGCAAACTAATATACTGTCAACTTGCTCCTTTCCTCCCACGCTCACCATGAGTTTCAGAGTTATATAGATCATATAGTTGGATGAAGAGGCTGTGGAACTTAAGCACTTGTATTGTTGAAGTTCCCACCCCCATATCAAATTAACTATGGAATGCCCCTACAGCCACATAAACTCTATATATTTTTCTGTAAAATAGAAATATTAAAAAAATTACAATCAGGCTTTGTTAATAAGATATTCTTTTAATATAAAATTTATCTATATATTAGAAATTACTTGATAGCTATGTTTTGTAGGCCTTTATACATTCATTAATTTCCACTTTGTAGTTTCTTAGGTTGAAGTCAATGACTTTTCCTTTTTCAGATGACAGTTCTTAATATTATATCTATATTAACAAAAGTATGAAATATATCCAGGGGACAGTTATTCTTTTCTGTTTGGATATTTCCTATTAGGTGGCCATAATATAGTTCTTTTCTTCACTGCCTTCCTCTGTTTTTATCCTGTTTTCTTTAAAAATTAAAATTCTTGACAGTAGGTCAAAAGGAAGTAAAGAGGTAGAAAACCAGAAGAGGAAAGACAGAAAGTATACTGAGGGTTGTAGCTTTTGTGTGTAAAATTATGCAGTGTGCTAGAAAGAGAGATAGAAGTACAGCAGATGAACTGTAGGTGCCACAGTAGGTGAACATTTGAGAATCACTGAAAATTAGGCTATACACTATGCATACCAACCTCTTGTCTAAAAACATTCAAGTGTAAACCTGCCAAATTTCTGATGGAACAGTCTTGTGTTTGAACTTTTTGTTTAGGACATAAAAACTTTCTATAAACTGACTTGTACTTGCATATCCTTGTTTATTCAACAAGCTTGAGTTATCCACTTTTGTACTAATCTGCTTCTTGAAAATAAGATCATGTACATTTCTACTGGCATTCTAGTTTAAGCTACCAGAAATTTATTGAAATATTCAGTCAGTGCAGCCATGGACAGGCCACAGTCCCTGCCTTTTGGTGATGGAAGCAGGATAAGAAGGATCCAAATATATCTTTCTTATTCCAGGAAGAATTAAAAAAAAAAAAATTCAGCCTTGAAAAATACTACAAGAACTAAAGGAAAATAAAAAAATTGCCTTTAAAGCCTAGAGTACTAGTGTAATTCTGGAAAGAATTTAGAACTGGAAATCAGAAGAAATTTAATTAAACTTCTTTAGATTCTTTATCAATGTGCAGAAAAATAGAATTTTTCCTTGAAAATTAAAAGCAGAAATTAATAATTAAATAGTTCTGCAGATAACCATTATGGAGTATCTACTATGTCCAAGGTACTGTGCTAAATGTGGGGAATACAACTTTGATAAGAAAATTCCAGAAAATGGCTACCATAATAAAATTAATGGATGTAAACTCAGTATGTAATTGTAGAAACAAAATGCCATATGGCAGGATTTCTGCTTCTGGCTAACATGAACAGAGACATTACTTTGCCAACTAAGGTCCGTCTAGTCAAGGCTATGGTTTTTCCAGTGGTCATGTATGGATGTGAGAGTTGGACTCTGAAGAAGGCTGAGCGCCGAAGAATTGATGCTTTTGAACGGTGGTGTTGGAGAAGACTCTTGAGAGTCCCTTGGACTGCAAGGAGATCCAACCAGTCCATTCTGAAGGAGATCAGCCTTGGGATTTCTTTGGAAGGAAGGATGCTAAAGCTGAAACTCCAGTACTTTGGCCACCTCATGCAAAGAGTTGACTTATTGGAAAAGACTCTGATGCTGGGAGGGATTGGGGGCAGGAGGAGAAGGAGACAACAGAGGATGAGATGGCTGGATGGCATCACTGACTCGATGGACGTGAGTCTGAGTGAACTCCGGGAGTTGTTGATGGACAGGGAGGCCTGGCGTGCTGCGATTCATGGGGTTGCAAAGAGTCGGACACGACTGAGCAACTGAACTGAACTGAACTGAACATGAACAGAAGGAATGAATTTGTCCTTTCAGCTGAAACAAAAAATAGATAAAATATATGAAACAATAAGTTTCAAGATACTAGACCTAAGACAACCAAGGGAAATGGGAAACAAAGAAGGTGAGCCCTATGATTGCCCCAGCTTATGCCTTGAAAGAGCTCCAAGGCTGTAGAATAGAAAGGGTGAACTCTAAGACCTCTAAGACTGAGCCCACCAGACTGACTAAGTGGAATAGACAAAGCTGAGAGTCTGGAGAGTCCAAGGAAGCTAGAGTTTGCAATACAGAACGCTAAAGGTATACAGAAAGAAATCTAAATATCCAGAAAGGGTCCCCCTTGAGTATTCAATTGAACAATGCATGTGTGAAGGCTAGAAAGAGTGTTTGGTCATAGCAGCCTGACTGGAAAACCTCATTATTCACCCAGCATTGGGTAGCGCATGTTCAATGTCTTGCCTCAGTAGTTGACTCCAGTCTTGCTTAATAAATCTTAAAATCAAGACCCTCCCTCCCAGAGATCAAACTGTTTCCAGGTAATTTAACTGCATCCCAGAACAAGACAAGAATATTTATAGAAATACAAAAATATTCAGCACCTAAAAATTTATATTCACAACATGTGGCATCTAGTCAAAAATTATCAGGTATGCCAAAAAGCAGCAAAAAAGGACCCTTAATGAGCATAAAAATCAATAAATTGAAACTGACTCAGAACTGACAGAAATGTTAGATTTAGCAGATAATGGCCTTGAAAGTTATTATAATTGTATAGCATACACTCAAAAAGTTAAGAGATAAGGAGGATAAATGAAAAAGACCCACATCAAATTTCTACAAATGAAAATGTCAGTGTCCATAAACAAAGTTTTATTGAAACACAGCCATGTCTCTTTGTTTACCTATTGTCTGCGGCTATCTCAGCATTAAAATGATGGAAGTTGAGGCACTGCTAGAGAGACCTTATGTGCCCCTCTCCTTGCTTTGTACTGCTGCTCAGTGTCAGGCAACTGTAATTTGGTGGCGTGTTGAGTGCCACACGTGTTGCTGTACTATGGTATTTTATTCAAATTTTTCAAATTACCATTGACGTCCATCATCTAAAGACAAGAAAGGAAGAGAAAAGTGGACTTTGGGATGTCTGCTTTTAAGGCACAATAGGCTGTGGATCACTTTGTGTTCTAATTAGATGCCACAGTGTTGAGTTTATTATGCTATGATACTGTATAGTTCTAGAAATAAACAACAGGTCAACATTAGGAGACAGCACTCATCATAAAACTCCTAATTCACAGGAAAGTAACATTTATAAAAATTAGAAAATTAAAATGGAATAACACATCTTAACAATTCATTCATAAGACTAAAAAGTGAAAATGGGGCTGAATCTAAATAAGTTTCTGAGCATCTCATTTATTAGCTAAGTAAAGAAAGTCACAGATAGTGACTTAATTAAATCATGTTTGATTGCAGTAGTGGAAGAAATGTGTTCAGAGAGCATAAACTTATATCAGATGATATGAAAACTATTGCTCAAAAAGTTGAGAACAACAGAAATATAAATGATCAATTGAAAATCAAGGTAGGTCATTTTGAGTAGTTTTCCTGTCTCTTGATGCGTTGACCTAAATAGTTATACTGCTTAATTGTTGGTTTTTTTGATGAGTCAATGTCAAGTTTGAAGTGACTGAAAAATTAGCTGCTATGGATAATCTGTATGTAACAGCTACAGTTGAGAACATTTTCAAAGAAGTTGAGACAAAACCTAGATGAGTACAACCTGAAGTGTAACCTGCTAAGATGTACTACAACTGATGGTAGCAAAAATATTTGTAGACGAAAATAAAAGGTTTAGTTGGACAAATTTATAAAGTTTGTGAAAAGGAAGGTGTTTAAGGCTTGTTGCTATTCTTGGATTCATCTTATTCATTAATAAAGTATTTTGTGGAAAATAAATGAATTTACTGAAAGAGATGGGAATACCAGACCACCTGCCCTGCTTTTTGATAAACCTATATGCAAGTCAGGAAGCAACAGTTAGAACTGGACATGGAACAACAGACTGGTTCCAAATAGGAAAAGGAGTACGTCAAGGCTGTATACTGTCACCCTGCCTATTTAACTTATATGCAGAATACATCATTCAGAAAACTAAGATCATGGCATCCGGTCCCATCACTTCATGGGAAATAGATGGGGAAACAGTGGAAGCAGTGTCAGGCTTTATTTTTGGGGGCTCCAAAATCACTGCAGATGGTGATTGCAGCCATGAAATTAAAAGACGCTTACTCCTTGGAAGAAAAGTTATGACCAACCTAGATAGCACATTAGAAAGAAGAGACATTACTTTGCCAACAAAGGTCCATCTAGTCAAGGCTTTGGTTTTTCCAGTAGTCATATATGGATGTGAGCGTTGGACTGTGAAGAAAGCTGAGTGCTGAAGAACTGATGCTTTTGAACTGTGGTGTTGGAGAAGACTCTTGAGAGTCCCTTGGACTGCAAGGAGATCCAACCAGTCCATTCTAAAGATCAGTCTTGGGTGTTCTTTGGAAGGACTGATGCTAAAGCTGAAACTCCAGTACTTTGGCCACCTCATGCGAAGAGTTGACTCATTGGAAAAGACTGATGCTGGGAGGGATTGGGGGCAGGAGGAGAAGGGGATGACAGAGGATGAGATGGCTGGATGCCATCATGGACTCGATGGATGTGAGTTTCAGTGAACTCCGGGAGATAGTGATGGACAGGGAGGCCTGGTGTGCTGTGATTCATGGGGTGGCAAAGAGTCGGACATGACTGAGCAACTGAACTGAACTAATTACACATTATTGGGCCAGTATGCTCAATGAAGTCCATTTGTCCCTATAGCTTTCTCTTACTTTTTTGGTCAAAAGCGGAAGTTGAATTTCTTGATTTGTCTTCCCAACAGTTTGTGGGTTTAGCAGCGGTAAAGTTTTACTATGGAGTATTGAGTTCAGGACTGAGATTGAAATTTTTCTTTATAAGAAGAACTGCCTTAAACCATTATATTAGGTTTTGCTGTAGACTTGATAATGTCTCAATGAATTCAACCTAAAATTGTAAGGCAAACAGCAAGTATACACCCAACATTATACTGTAGTAAAGTGATTTCAGTGACTACTCACATTGTTTGAATCGTAAGTAATGTTAAGCTGTTTTATACTCTTTCCATACCAAAAAATTTAATCAAGAAGTGAGGTCACCATTGTCTAGGCAATGATAGCCAAGCTCTACCTAATCAAATCATTGGGCTCTTGGAATTAATAAATGAAATTTTTATTTCTTGGGAGGCAATGTAACTATAGTTCTGATGAGGAGAATTCTTGGAACTAACATTGTGTCTGTCAGTGGTATATCAAGTGTACATTATGGCTTTCTTAAAAACAAAAGGGAGGTAAGACTTCTGGTTGATGAAAAGGAGTTGCTAAAATATACAGAAATAGTACCTTGTAATTCTGTGAAATTCAGTCTCCCAAAGAATTTAAAATGGCTCTATACCTTTAATAAAACTACATTTTACACAGAAAAGTCTGTTGACAGCTCTACTGGCAATATGCCATTACCTTGGGCTGAAATAATACCAGTTAAATTGGTTGTATTCAATCAACTGTTTTAGGAATCATTTTGTTCTGTAACCTTAGTTCACTAACATGTTTTTCTCAAGACTCTCAGAGTATCAGAACATTTAAAAATGACCCGGAGCTTAGACTTTTGGTCATTAGTAAGGGTTTCATAATAATATTTATTGTTATTAAGGGGCTAGTTCATGAACATTCACCCTATTACATTTGATAAAAGTAACATGTGACTGAAATTGCAGGATGAAGAAACTGAGATGGAAATATATCTTCCTTAAGTTGATATGATAGGACATATGACCCTGAATTATTGTTTTCTGATTAATCTGTAGTGTGGTGTGTCTTTGTGAGAAAAGAAATACTGGTCAAATGGGATTTGGAAATAATTCTTCCTTTGATAGAAAGAGAATCCATTCAAGTTAGATATGATTCTACCTATATATGACAAAGCAAGGGCTTATGTGAATTATATGCTAGCAGACACAGTCTCCGGAGAAGGCAATGGCAACCCACTCCAGTACTCTTGCTTGGAAAATCCCATGGGTGGAGGAGCCTGGTAGGCTGCAGTCCATGGGGTCGCACAGAGTTGGACACGACTGAAGCGACTTAGCAGCAGCAGCACCAGACACAGTCCCATTCTTGGTATCCTTCTTTGGTTGCTTTGCTTTTCAAATTCTGCAACTTTAAATGGGTCATTGGTATTCCAGCCATCTAGCCTTTAGCTACTACTTCTTATTCAATGAAAATGATTTGACTTGCCCAGAAGTTATCATGAGAACAACATTTACTAACTGCAACAGGACATTTTCAAATGATCAAATGGTATTACTCAAACACTTATAAGGACAAATATTCTCATTAATTTCTCTTGATAAGAGGCAAGATTATCATTTGACACAACTAAAGGTTTTAGGAAAGCAATGTTGGTCTTTAGTACTAATTTGTTCTTTTCATTCAAGCAAATACTTATTAAAGAAGTGTCTTACTTATAAAGTATAGCTGGTAGTAAGAATACCTAATCCACTGAATTCTTAAAAGATCTGAATGATGATAGGTAGTACGAGAAAAACATTCACACAGCAAAGGAAAAAAAAGTTTTGTAGAATGGAGATCCAAATGGAATTATAGGGACTGATATTTCTGCCAAATTTAGTGAACCCTTGAATTTCTAAATACAGATGTCATTCATCTAATTCTGTTGTTGCTATCCTCATTCCTTAATGACTAAGTGAAATTCTATTCATTTTCCCGTTTATATCAGTAAAATCCAACTTCTCAGCCTTACTTTAAAATTTAAATGCTATCCAATGAAATTTAGAGCCTTGTTTTAAAAATTATAGAAAAGAGTTTCAGGAAGTGATGAAGATGATGCCCTCTTTCCTCTTCAGGTCTTTCTACATCATAAAATTAGTTTTCTAAACCAATACAGAAGCATGTGAATGTTTATAATTGTAACCAACTTGCTCTGTTCTCTAGTATTAGAAATCTATTTCCTTGAATGTATATATTGAAAAAGAGGTTTTGCAAAAGTTACAAAAATTAGAATAGTGGCCATGTCTTGTGGAAATAGCTTCCAAAAGAAAATACAATTTTGAAGAGCTGTTTTAGTTGACAATTTGTTGCTCTGATAGCAATGCTGCAATCAACATTTCAGTATTTCTAAACAATAACAACAACAACCAAAAACTGTTGAGATTTTTCTGTCCTTCAGAGGTGCATCATTGACTTTCCTTTTCTCTACATGCATAAGGAAAAAGGAAAGTTTGTAACTCTGGTAGAATTCTTATTTTAACAAAAGATCAAAAACTTTATCTCACTTAAATTCAAAGTGGAAAAATTTTGTTTTACATTTCTTTTCTCAATCATAGTTGAAACTCCACTTGTAATAAAAGACTAATTTTATTAAAATAACTGGATGAAAGCTAATAAATTACTCTCTATCTTTTCCATACTATCCTTCTCCCCATACTTATTTATGCATCACTTTGACATACATTATGCTAGTTATTCTGTCATTGATTTTGAATATTGTGCATCAGTGTACATTTTATTTACACATATTATGACCAGTCATGATTACACATAACTCTTTAACTTGATCTGTATAACAACAGCACAGAACCATTTCCAGATACACATGAATTTAACTTGTTACATATTATTTAAATGAGATTTTATTTTCTGGGGGGGGGAAAGAAAAATTAAACTTTCTTCTTTTAAAACTTCCAAGTTATTTGTGTGTTTTAATTTTGTTACTTTATCTTATATTACTATCTAATTCTGAGCTTTTTTGTCTAACTCATTCTTGGTATTTTCTGTGGTCCTCTGGTTATCCTATTATGTGTCCTAAATACCCTTTATATTTAGTTTAAAATGTCCAGAACTTAAAAAAAAAAAAAATGTCCAGAACTGAAAGGCTTCCTTATATCTTTCATTGAGAGCTCCCTGTTAGCCCTGAGACTTACCTGGTCTCCTTAATGATGTGGGTCATCTCAGCGTAGCTCACATATAGGCAAAGACACATACATGTACATGCACTCGTGTAACACAAACATACACCATTTAAAAATAAAAGCAATATACATACTCCTTGGATTTGTGCTATATCTATGGCTAATATTGTTGTCAAGGCTCCTGTGGTGTTTTCCTTATCATCAAACCAGGAAATATCCTAAAGAAAAGAGAATTAAAATGGTTATCAAAAAATTCTTTGACTTGTGATTGTGCTGTATTAACTTCTGCTCTGTGCCTATTTGCTCAGTCATGTCCGACTCTGCAACCCATGGACTGCAGGCTGCCAGGCTCCTCTATCCAAGGGGATTCTCCAGGGAAGAATTCTGGAGTGAGTTGCCATGCCCTTCTCCAGGAGATCTTCCCAACCCAGGGATCGAACCCAGGTCTCCCGCATTCCAGATGGATTCTTTACTGTCTGAACCCCCAGGGAAGCGCTATATTAACTTTGAAAGCATTTATTTGCCTGCCTCTTTACTCACAGGCACTTAAAATTTGTGGAGCAAATAAATTTTTTTTTCTGACTTCACGAAGATCTATATGTAGATACAAACTGAAGAACTTAAGCCCAACAGCTTGGACTCTTTACCATGCTACAATACTATATAATAATCGGTGTTTAAAATGATCATTTTGAACCACCAAGTAATTTATAATTTTACTGCACAAGTAATTTTTGTGGAGAGCAGATTTTACTAAAAAAGTAAGGTAATGCACAACACACCTTAGAAATATTTCCAAACTTTCTATCTAAACTTAGAAATGATAAAAGAAAAAATCTGTTTCCTTCTCTTCAGGACCTATATAGGCAAGATTTTCCCTGACACTTTACATTCCCACCTAGATTTTATAAGTACTGGACATTGTGAGAAGCTAAAGAGGCAGGCCTGCTGTAAAACCCCTGCAGCCAAAAAAGCATGCAATTTGATAGGTCAGAAATACACACAATAAAAGCGTAATGTTATAACCAATTTCATTTTCAACATCAAATACAGATAGCACTTAGCACTTCTCAACTTTGAGGAATGCTGATTTCCTTTCCTTAGCTATTAAATGTTTCCTCCCATGCACTCAAACTACTTAAACCTCTTATGGCTTAAAACTATGTGGAGACTGGCTCTAAAAATGACTGATTTTTAGTGAGTGAAGAGCAAAAGAATTCTTGAATTACTAAAGCCAGCCAGGGCCCTGATGCCCAGGTAACACGTTTCTGCCAACTAAGGTAACAAAAACAAGACAGATAGAAGGTGATGCATTAATCATGCTGCTATGTAAGAAGAAAGCCCCTGTGGAGGAATATGGGAGGGGTCGGGGGATTGCAGTCCTAGCATGACATCACTACTCTGGAAACCCCTGGATTGAGAAGGTGTCCCAAACAACTTAGGGTCTAGATGCTCAAAGGACATTTTATAGAGATCACGATCTGCACTATACAGTAGTGGTGTTGAGAACAGAACCCCAGTCAAGAGCCTATCTTATTGTGAACACACATGAGTGGTAATTTTAACTACAGCACTCTTGATCTAGAAGACATTACTTGGTTTTTATTGTATACTAGCAGGCTTGATCCCTGGGTTGGGAAGATCCCCTAAAGAAGGAAATGGCAACTTAACTCCAGTATTCTTGCCTGGGAAATCCCATGGACAGAGGAGTCTGGTGGGCTACAGACCATGGGGTTGCAAAGAGTTTTGGACAGGACTGAGTGATTGAGCATGCAGTCATAGAATGAATATATATATATATATATATACACACATATACATATATATAGTTTACACTGTGTAATTATTTCTATATTTCAACATGACATGGAACACCCAAAGAAGTTTTAGATACAATATAAAGTAAAAGTATAAAAAATAATTGATTATTTAATATTACATTCCTGTTTCTGTTGCTGTTGTTCAGTCGCCCAGTCATGTTGGACTCTTTGTGACCCTATGGACTGCAGCATACCAGGCCTCCCTGTCCCCCACCGTCTCCTGGAGTTTGCCCAAGTTCATGTTCATTGCATCAGTGATGCCGTCCAGCCATCTCATTCTCTGATGCCCTCTTCTCCTTCTGCCTTGATCTTTCCCAACATCAGGGACTTTTCCAATGAGTCATCTGTTTGAATCAGATAACCAAAATATTGGAGCTTCAGGTTCAGCATCAGTGAATATTCAGGGTTGGTCTTTAAGACTGACTGGTTTGATCTCCTTGCTGTTCAAGGGACTTTCAGGGATCTTCTCCAGCACCACAGTTCAAAGGCATCAATTCTTTGGTGTTCTGCCTTCTTTATGGTCCAACTCTCATAACTGTATGTGACCACTGGGAATACCATAGCCTTGACTATACGTACCTTTGTTGGCAGAGTAATGTCTCTGCTTTTCAACACCCTGTCTAGGTTTGTTATCACTTTCCTGCCAAGAAGCAATCGTCTTCTGATTTCATGGCTGCAGTCACTGTCCGCAGTGATTTTGGAGCCAAATAAGAGGAAATCTGTCACTACTTCCACCTTTTCCCCTTCTATTTGCCATGCAGTAATGGGGCTGGATCTTATTGGTTTTTAAAAGAATATTTAGTCTTAAGCCGGCTCTTTCATTTTTCTCCTTCAGCTTCATCAAGAGGCTGTTTATTTCCTCTTCGCTCTCTACCATTAGAGTGGTATCATTCGCATATCTGAGGTTGTTGATGTTTCTCCCATCTATCTTGATTCCAGCTTGTAACTCATCCAGCCTGGCATTTCTCATGATGTGCTCAGCATAGGTTAAATGAATAGGGTGACAGCAAACAGCTCTGTTGTACTCCTTTCCCCATCTTGAACCAATCAGTTGTTCCATACAGGGCTCTAACTGCTGCTTCTTGACCCGAATACAGTTTCTCAGGAGACAAGTAAAATAGTCTGGTATTCCCATCTCTTTAAGAGCATTCCATATTTTTCATGATCCACACAGTCAAAGGCTTTAGTGTAGTCGATATAACAGAGATAGTTTTTCTGAAATTCCCTTGCTTTCTCTATAATCCAGCGAATGTTGGCAATTTGATCTCTAGTTCCTCTTCCTTTTCTAAACCCAGTTTGGACATCTGGAAGTTCTTGGTTTGCCTAATGCCAAAGTCTAGCATGCAAGATTTTAAGCATGACCTTACTAGCATGGGAGATGAGTGCAATTGTCTGATGGTTAGCACATTCTTTGGAACTACCCTTCTTGGGAATTGGGATGAGATTGACCTTTTCCAGTCCTGTGGCCACTGCTGGGTCTTCCAGATTTGCTAACATAATGAATGCAAAACCTTGATGGCATCCTCCTTTAGGGATTTAAATAGTTCGGCTGGAATGTCATTGCATCCACTAGCTTTATTAACAGCAGTGCTTCTTGAGGCCCACTTGACTTCACACTCCAGAATGTCTGACTCTGGGTGACTAACCACATCATGGTAGTAATCTGGTTCATTAAGATCATTTTTTGTACAGTTCATCCATGTATTCTTTCTATCTCTTCCATCAGTGGTAGGGGCATAAACTCAAATTACCCTGATGGTGAATGGTTTGTCTTGAAAACGAACCAAGATCATTCTGTCCTTTTTAAGGTTGCACCCAAGTACTGTATTTCAGACTCTTGCTGATTATAAGGGTCACTCTGTTTCTTCTATGGCATTGTTCGCCCACAGTAGTAGATATAATGGTCATCTGAATTAAATTTGCCCATTCTTGTCCAGTTTAGTTTGCTGATTCTTAGGATGTCGATGTTCTTACCATCTCCTGCTTGACTATATCCCATATTGACCAGTATTCCCATACAATACTCTTCTTTGCTGCATCAGATTTTACTTGTGTCACCAGACACATCAACAACTGAGCATCGTATCCGCTTTGGCGCAGCTGTTTCATTCACTCTGAGCTATTGGTAATTCTCCCCCACTCTTCCCTGGTAGCATATTGGACACCTTCAGACCTGGGAGACTCATTTTCAGGTGTCATATCTCTTTAAAAGGCCTTTTATACACTTCATGAGGCTCTCATGGCAAGTATACTGGGGTGATTTGCCAACTACTCTTGCCTGGGAAATCCCACGGACAGAGGAGTCTGGTGGGCTACAGTCCATGGTGTCATGAAGAGCTTTGGACATGACTGACTGAGCATGCACAAACACAATTATATGTGTATATATGTGTGTGTGTGTGTATATATATATATATATATATATATATATATAGTTTACACTGTGTAATTATTTCTGTATTTCAGCATGACATGGATTCTATAGTATAGAGTCTATAGAATCGGGAGTGTAGTATTAAATAATAAATTCTTTTTTATACTTCATATTGTATCTAAAACTTCATTGGGTATTCCATGTCATGCTGAAATATAGAAATAATTACACAGTGTAAACATTCCTGATTCTATAGTATAGTAACTGCTCTAATACGTAAGGCAAAGGATACATATATGACTAGTCTTAGTCCTTATCTGATGATGTTCAATCAGCAAGATATCCAAACTTGCTTTTCAACAAGTCAGCAATTATTCACTCTAGGGTTTACTTTTCAGCATAGGCCCTATATGCTAAAACACTTAGCAGAGTTTCTGGAACACAGCTGGTATTGAGTAAAAATTAGCTTGCTTCTTATCTTCCTGATGGTAAAATGGTTATAAGTTAGGCTAAGATCCCCTGAAGAAGGGAACAGCTATCCACTCCAGTACTGTGGCCTGGAGAATTCAATGGACTGTACACTCCATGGGGTCACAAGGAGTTGGACACGACTGAGCAACTTTCACTTTCATTAAGTTTTCTGATACTAGAAAACCCATTTTCCTGCCAATAATTCTAAAAGAAGTAAAAATCTACAGTAGTGGCATTGTAAGTGCTTGGTATGTTTTTGCTTATTTAATCATCACAAGTATAAGACAGATACCATGATTATCCATATTTTATCAATGAGAAGAAGGAGGAACTGAGAGATTAAGTAACTTGCCCAAGGTCAAACAGCTGGAAAGAACTGAGGCCAGGATTTAAACCTATGCAACCAAATGCTAGAATTTTTAATCAAAACCCTTTTCTGCCTCCCATCTAACTGAAGCATTACAGTTGAGTTTCATGATATGTTTTTCCTGCTTCAGGATTTGTTACCTCAAATCTTTTTGGAGATTCCTTAGTGATCTCCACTAACGCCATCATCTAATGATTTAGACCTCCCTCCTGCCCACCCCCCGTGCCAAAGCCCTACCCAATTCAGTTTAGAGAGAAATAGGCAAAAATAAGCTTTACATCTTTTAAAAAGCCAAATAGATCTATAGGCTAATATTTATCGTTTTGTGCTCACTTGGTCATGTCCAGCTCTTTGTGACCGCTGTGGGATTCTCCAGGCAAGAATACTGGAGTGGGTAGACTTTCCCTTCTGCAGGGGATCTTCCCAACCCAGGGATCAAACCCAGATCTCCCGCATTGCAGGCAGATCTTTACTAGCTGAGCCATAAGAGAAGCCCTTAAACATAATAAACAATGAGTTATTTATAACCACTGAAATCAGCAACAATTTGAACATTCTTTTCAACTGGAAGGATCTCAAGTGATCAAATAAAATAGCAATTTTATACCTACAAAAAGACCACACCTGATTCCATAAATACCTCAACTTCAACTGAAGTTTCAAAATGGTTATAAAAAGCACTGCAAGTTTCAGCATGCTTTCTAAGACTAAAAAAAAAAAAAAAACAACCTTATCTTAGGGGAAAAAAGTAACAGAAGTTAGGGCAAAGCTGTACATTAGGAATTTCCCTTACTAACAGACAAAAGTGAAATTTCTAAGACATTTATGAAGAAAAGGCCAATTACATTACTCCTTTTTTCCAATTTAAAAAAAGCAAATAAGCAAAAAGAGTGCTGAAGAATGAAGAGGGAAATCAAATGGTAAGCTGAAAGGGGCTCAGCTGAATTTATGGGAGAAATGAATAACATCTGCTGAATAGCAGTTTCTATTTGTGTCTTTGTATGTTCTGAAGAAGGAGAGCTTATAGTTTATAGGTAGGTGTATTCTCATGGGCAGACACTACGTAATCCAAGAATGTTACTCTCCTCGTGGTCACATGGCTAATGCTAAGCAGAGGATTAATGTCCAGTATCAGCCATCAGGATACTGGATTAACAATATCTACTGGTTAAACTGGCTTATGGCCTTTAGGATATGCCACCAAAAGCATCCTGTAAACCTCTAGAAAGAAGTTCAAAGTAATAATTGGAAAAGTTAAAATTTATATTCTTCTATTTAAGATATTCAGAAATTCAGGGAACATTTTCAAAAGTTCCTGGAAATTGAAAACAAATGTCCTTGAATGTGAGAAAACATAAATACACAAAGAAAAACAAAAATGAGCAGAAATTTTCAACAAATGTGAAACACAGTATTAGCCAAATAAAATCACACCTAATTTCATCAAAGATCTGAGGTAAAAACATAAACTATTCATAGGAAAAAAAAGTAGAAGCTTAATGAGAATTACACAAGATGTGCAATCTTTAAGTCATTTTATGATCCATCAAGTAGATTTTTGTTTTTTCTGGACTGAGTGCTTCCAGTTGTCTCTAACAGGACGTTTTGAGAGAGGATGTTAGGTACCAACTGCTTCCAAGCATCAGGTTGCTTGGAAACTCTTTTTTTTTTTTTAAATCTGTAATCCTCTAACAGCACACAAAGGTGGAGGAGTTTTGTTACTCAGCAGTCCTTTGAGCACTGCTGCTAAAAGTCACAAGATGTAAAAACTGGTTTTGATGACTCGGCTGGAGGGGTAGTATCTCTACTTTTGAAAAGAAATGACCCGGCAGGAAGCTATTTACTCCTGCATGGTGAGCTCCGGTGACAGAAAGTGTGGCAAAGGGCTTCAAATGATTACTGGCTTTCAGGGTAACACAATACACCTCAGCCTCCTGAAAGAATTTTAGAGGTGCCAATCTGAGACATTCCTGCCATTTGCCCTCACGACTCACTTTTCAAGATTATTATTTGATTCACCTATTTTTAGTTATTTCATAGGTGTGCATGATTATATGTCACAAGCTAGACAGATGTTATCTGAATTCAGCACTCTTCTGATGCGGGCAGAAAGAATGACTGCTTGAAGAAGCAGCAGTGAATGAGCACTATGAGAAATTAACTCCTCCTTTTTCAACATGTTCCTCGAGATACTGTAGTTCTTAACACTCCTTTTCAGTTTTAAGTTAGCCTTCCATTCTGATTCTAGAATACTATACATTGAAAGAGATTTGTCAAGATAAATGCAAGGAAGGAGTGAACTCTAAATCTTGTTTTCTGTAAGTTGCATTTTTGAACATAACAATTTTTGACTTGCTTCTATTAGGAAAGTTCACCACAAGAATTCTGATGTTAGATGCTGCTTGGGACACAAAAAGCATGCTTTTAAATGATCAAAGGAAAGGTTATGTCAAGAAAATGTTTATGAAGAAAAAACTAAAAACTAGAATATTTAAAAACACATTTTAAATAAATAAGATAAAAATAACTAACCACCAACCTGATATAACATGGCTTTAAATGCCAAGTGTCTTAATCTCATGGTTAAGATTTCCCCTGCTCTGCCATAAAATAATCCCTGGAAAAGAAACAAACGAAAATTTACATTTATTCTTAACTGTCTTTTCCATTTCTTTGGAATATTTAGTTACTATATTTACATATTTGTATTTTATTTAGTTATATCTAGTTACTATTTTTAACTCAAATAGGATGACACAAAACAGTAATCAAGTACACAGTTAATTCATTAAAAGCTTACCTGAATAAAATAACTGACAAAGCAAATAACACCCAAAATTACAAATATCATGGAATAAATTTCTGCATCATGTTTTAATGTGGTTTTATCATCATTTTCAAACATCTGAAAAGGAGTAAATTTTTTAAATCAGGTGATTGGAGGAGAATATAAAAGAAAGAAAAGAAAAGAAAGAAAGAAAAAAACTAAAATATCTATTCATCAGGATTTAAAAAATGAATTTCAACATAACAATTTCCACATATTTCTGGGGAAAAATGCACCTTATTCTATCCTCTACATTCATTACATAAAATAAAAAATAACACTACTTTAATGAAAAATAACTTGTCATAAATCCTCTCACTTAAGATACATCAATAAGGGATCAGACAAATGAGTCCTCTATCTGCTATTAATATCACTGTATATTTTCAAAGAAACTATTGAAATTAGTTTTCTAATTGAAATATTATTTCTAATAACTCAGGTTTCTTAATATTCCTCTATTCAGAGTACCACCTGCAACATGAGACCTTTAACATGTCTCTAGAAATTGTTCCTAAAATTAGTAACTATACACGTATTGGCATCTATGTTGACACAGTGTCAACAGTCTTGGACTGTTGCTGTTGTTAAAACTGAAGACTTAACATGGCTCTAATAAGATCCTTGAATTCATTAGCTCTCCTGGGTCCCCAGCACAGTCCCGAACTCCTTCTTTCCTCTTTCTGACTGGTAATAAAAAATGGTCATTGTTCAGACCAGTTGAAAGAAAGAGTAGCCGTATTTGTCTCTTTTATTACTTCAGTGTTTTGGAATGCTGATACAGCACTGGAGTCAGAATTAGAAAACAAAGCAATTTCTTTACTGATTGCCAGATTAACAAGGTACAGCCCAACACTTCACAATAGAGGCTGGCTTATCCCCTGAGAACATTAGCTAACCTTTCTATCATGGATCCCACACTAGGGGTGACCCACTACATGTCTCAATTTTCCCCTTGTTGAGTTAAAGTACCCAAGGTCTGTTCTCTCAGGTCACACTTCATTTAAAATGGTTAAAAATATTAGAGAATTAGTTTTACTTACAGTTACAATTTTTGCAAAGATGATGGAAAATATCGGATGAACAGTTCCATTTAGAACAGAAGCCAGTGTCCCCAGAACCACAGAAGGCCATTCAGACTTATATAATTTAAAAATTTTTAATAGAGAAACTTCAGGAAGATTTGTCTATAGATAAAATGAAATACTTTGTTTATAACCCCAGTTTGGGAGCATAATGGAATCTAAAGAAGTTAGCCCATCTTGAATAGATCTATAATATAAAATATCAAATATAATAGGTAATAGAGAAGAAAGCAGAATTTCTCTTAGAAAAAATTTACTGCCTATAATACTGATAATGATATCAAAACATAAAATAAATTTTATACAAAAGTGACTGTGCAACTTATCACCTTTTGGCATTTCACTCAGTCACTATCATTAAAAAAGTATAAATTAACACACATGTGCTGATAGCTAAGACTTTAGAAGAAATGACAGGCATATTTTCCTTTACACCTGTTAAACTGGATTGAATATCATGCCCTAGAATAGGACAAAATCTAGATGGGAACTAAGCATAGACAGAAGGTAAAAGTTTTTCTAGCATTTTAAGCTTGAAAGTTTTCTAGTTTCATGACTATTTATGGAAACATTTTTCTAATACCTTGGTTAAAAGCTTGTTTTGGGGTTCCCAGTTATAAGTTAATTGCTGCAATATCTGAGTATGTTACTTACAATCACCACGGTTCACTTTCCTTATCTTTTTGAGGAAGATAAGAGTTCCTATCTTACAGGACTGGTGTTTTTTTAGTTTTTATTTTATATTGAAGGATAGTTGATTCACAATGTGTTAGTTTCAGACGTACACTAAAGTGATTCAGTTATACATACATCCATTCTTTTTCAGATTCTTTTCTTGTGTAAGTTACTACGGAATAGTGAGTAGTTTCCTGTGCTATACAATAAGGCCTTGTTGATTATTATTATATATAGTAGTGAGTATATGTCAATGCCAGACTCCTAATTTACCCCTCCCCCATACATTTCCCCTTTTATTTTCTAAGTCTGTGAGTCTGTTTCTGTTTTGCAAATAAGTTCATTTGTATCATTTCTTTTTAGGTTCCACATATAAGTGATATCACATAATATTTGTTTTTCTCTGATTTACTTCATTTAGTATGATAATCTCTAGGTCCATCTGTGTTGCTGCAAATGGCATTATTTCATTCATTTTTATGCTGAGTAGAGGATTGTTTTCAGAATTAAGCTTAACTCAGTATTTGCACACAATAAATACCCAATATCAACAACCTCGGATATGCAGATACCATTCTAAATGGCAGAAAATGAAGAGGAACTAAAGAGCCTCTTGATGAGGGTGAAAGAGGAGAGTGAAAAAACTGGCTTAAATTCAACATTCAAAAAACTAATATCATGGCATGAAGTTCCATCACTTCACAGCAAATAGATAGGGAAAAAATGGAAGCAGTGACAGATTTTCCTTTCTTGGGCTCTAAAATCACTGTGGATGGGGACTGCAGCCATAAAACTAAAACACACTTGCTCCTCAGAAGAAAAACTATGACAAACCTAGAGAGCATATTAAAAAGCAGAGATATAACTTTGCTGACAAAGGTACGTATAGTCAAAGCTATGGTTTTTCCAGTAGTCATGTATGAATGTGAGAGTTGGACCATAAAGAAGGCTAAGTGCTGCAGAATTGATGCTTTTGAATTGTGGTGTTGGAGAATACTTTTGAGAGTCCCGTGGACTGCAAGGAGATCCAACCAGTCAATTCTAAAGGAAATCAATCCTGAATATTCATTGGAAGGACTGCTGCTGAAGCTGAAACTGCAATACTTTGGCCACCTGATGCGAAGAACTGACTAGTTAGAAAAGATCCTGATGCTGGGAAAGATTGAAGGCAAAAGCAGAAGAGGGCAGCAGAGGATGAGATGGTTAGATAGCATCACGGACTCAATGGTCATGAATCTGAGCACACTCTGGGAGAGGACACAGAGGCCTAGTGCACTGAAGTCCATGGGGTCAAAGAGTCGGACATGACTTAATGACTGAACAACAACAATAAATACCAAATAAATGTTAGCTATTATTGATGTTACTGTGAAAGGAAGGATAATGTTATGAAAAATCTTGGGTCTTATACAGAGAATGAATATTGCGAATAACAATGGTATCTGCCAGTCCTTCCTGATCCATGGAGGGTGCCATGGGGGAGGTAGTAGTCATGATGATCAGAGGATAAATAACATAATAATGATCTCTCCTTTCTCTTGTCTGGAATACCTAGGGATTTATTTAAGAAACTTCAAAAATCTTGTGAATAAATTCTGCGGTGAGTAAGTCTTTTGAATAGGAATGTAGGTAGCAAACTACTAGGCATTTTATATGTTGAAACTTCCTCATGGCATTCACTGTTGAAGTAATGAAATTTATGAACCTGATAACCAGGGAAAGATTTCAGGTAAGATATAAAATAGTATGTAATTCTTGTTTTAATCTGAGCCTGGCAATTATAATACAAACTCTATTGTTTGAGCAAAAGAACTTTTAAAATTCTAAAGCCTTTAAAGTCTATTTTCAGGATGGCTAAACCAAATTTATATTGGGGGAGTCCCTAGTAGCTCAGATGGTAAAGAATCTGCCTGCAATGTGGGAGATCTGGGTTTGATCTCTGGGTCACAAAGATCCCCTGGAGAAGGAAATGGCAACCCACTCCAGTATTCTTTCCTGGAGAATCCCATGGACAGAGGACCTGATGGGCTACAGTCCATGAGGTTGCAAAAAGTCAGAAATGACTGAGCAACTAACACTTTCACTTAATAATTTGATTATCTATTATCTTCCTTTCTGAAGTTTTCTGAGGATTTTCATCATAAAGAGCTTCACTTTTCAGTTAGGTCACTGTCCAACAGAATATAGAGAAATTTTAAAAGTTCCATTCCAACTCTTTGTGAAGTCCTAAACATGGATTTTCTTTTTTGTCAAACTTTACAAAATTATCTCATTTTGTAATGAAACTACAAGCATGTCCCAGGACACAATACCAGTACACTACAGAGCCAGCTAATGTAAAAGGTCTATCAGCTTCTGTAAAGTACCTTTTTACCTCTAAAAATATGAAAAAGATTGAAAAAAGGGTATTACTTAACTATTGCTATAAAGAGAGAAAAGAATAAATTGAAATAAAAACAAAATGAAAAATTTTAGTAAAACCATGAGAGTCTGGACTACTTAACTGTGTTACAGGTTATATTAATAGTGTGTTTTTAAGAGAACTTGATATAAAAATATATGAAATTAGAGTCATTTTATAAAGAGATATGAAAATATTTTTAAAAGTTAAAAAAACTTTAAAATTTAAAATTTTAAAGCTTTATTGAGTTATAATTTTCATACAAGCTACACATATATAAAGTGTACATTTTCATAAGATTAGACTTCAGTACACACCCATGAAACTATCACCACAGTCAACATAGACTGCTTTGCCACAGTCAACATAATGAACATACTCCTTACCCTGGTAAGTTTCCTCTGATTTCTAATCCCTTTCTTCCACACTTCTCAGCTGCCCGTGCTCTTCCCCTACAACCACTGATATATTTTTGTCACTATAGACTGCTTTGCAATTTCTAGAGTTTTATTTAATATATATAAATTAAATCACATAGTATGTACTCTTTTCATGTGGCTTCTTTCTGTTCAAAATAACTGCTTTGAGATTTATTCATGCTATTCTATGAATTAATATTTCATTCATTTTCATTGCTGAGAAGTGTTTCATTGTTTGGATATACCACAGTTTACCTCTTGACATAAATTGGATTATCCCAAGTTATGGGCTATCACAAATAAAGCTGCTATCATTCACATACAAGACTTTGTGTGGAGATATGACTTCATTTCTCTTGAGTGAACACCCAGAAGGGCTTCCCTGGTGACTCAATGGTGAAGAACTCTCCTACCAATGCAGGAGACGCAGGTTTGATCCCTGGATTGGGAAGATCCCCTGGAGAAGGAAATGGCAACCCAGTCCCATATTCTCGTCTGGGAAATCCTATGGACAGAAGAGCCTGGAGGACTGCAGTCCATGGGGTCAAAAAAGGGTTGGACATGACTTAGCAACTAACAACAACAACAAAACCTAGAAAAAGAATGGCTGGATCATAGTAGGTGCATATTTAACTTTTAATGAAACTGCTGAACTATTTTGCCAAATTGGGATTACTACTTTTTATTCCCACTAGCAAAATGTAGGGTTCCAGATGCTCCACATCACCATCAATAGTTGGTACAGTCTTTTTAGATTTAACTATTCTAAAAGGTGTATCATGACATCTCAATTATAATTCATTTGTTCTTCTCTAATGCCTAATGAAGGACAGGGAAGCCTGGCATACTACAGTCATGGGGTTGCAAACAGTCAGATAAGACTGAGTAATTAAACAATAACAATGCCTAATGATGTTAGGCATATTTTCATATGCTCATTTCCCATATGCATATCTTCTTTGTCAAAATGTCTATTAAAATATTTTTCCCATTTTCCTATTGGGTTTTTGGTATTCTTATTACTGTGCTTTGGGAGTTCTCTGTATATTCTGGATACAAGTCCTTTATCATATATGTGACTTACAAATATTTTCTTACAGTTTATAGTCTATCTTTTCATTTCTTAAAAAGTTTTACTGGGAATTTCCTGACAGTCCAGTGGCTAGGACACTGTGCTTTCACTGCCAGGGCCTGGGTTTGGTCCCTAGTCAGGGAACTAAGATGCTGCAAGCCTTGTGATGTAGCCAAAAAAAAAAAAAAAAAAGTTTTACAAATAGAAATGTTCTTCATTTTGAAGTCTAACTTACCTATCTTTCTCTTTTACAAATTGTGATTTTTGTGTTGTAGCTAAGAAATTTTTGCTTAACTCAAAGCCATAAATATTTTCTACTATATTTTCTTATGAAAACTTTCTATTTTTAGCTTTTCAGTAAGGTCTGAATTCAATTTATAGTTAATTTTCATCTGTGTTTTGAAGTATGGATTGAAGAGGATTCTTTTGGATACATAGGTATTTCTTTCAGCATCTTTTCTTATAAAGACTATATATTTTTGAGGTTTCCCTGGTGGCTCAGTGGTGAAGAATCTGCCTGCCAATGCAGGAGACACAGGTTTGATCCCTGGTTAGGGAAGATCCCACATGCCGCCGAGCAACTGAGTCCATGCTCCATTAAGTAGCCTGTACTATAGAGCCCAAGAGTCACAACTACTGAGCCCGGGTGCTAAAACTATTGAAGCCTGCATACCCTAGAGCCTGTGCTCAGCCACAGGAGAGGCCACTGCAAAGGGAACTCCATGCACAGCAACTAGAGAGTAGCTCCCACTTGTGGTAGGTAACTAGAGGAGTCTCCGCCCAGCAATGAAGACTCAGCAACCAAAATAAACAAATAAAATTGAAAAAGATTATATATTCTATATTAAATTGCCTTTGCACTTTTGTCTGAAGAGCTGACTATATGTGTGTGGGTCTAATTCTTGATTCTCTCTATTCTGTTCTATTGATCTATTTCTCTATTTTTGTTCTAATAGCACATTGTTTTGATTACTATAGCTTTATACTAAAAATTGGAATTAATAATTATAAATCCTACAACTTTGTTCTTCTTTATGAAAGTTGTTTTTCTCTTTTTATCTTTTTGAATTTCCATTTAGAATCAGTTTGCCAAATTCTACAAAAAATCTGCTAAGAGGTTGACTGGGATTGCTTTGAACTATGGACCCAATTTGGGAAGTAATGACTTCCAAATAATGTTGAATCTTTTTATTCTGAAGCTCAGACCCTCACCCGGCATCCTAAAGGACAGATTTCAAGTAAACTTCACCAGCAAGGTACCTTGGTATCTTCTTTATTAGCCACTGAGTCATTTAGTTGCAGGGACTAAAGAGGGCTCTTCCTTGGGTCTCTGTTTCACCCCAGGGATAGTGGTTGGCACTTTTTATCTGCTACCTCGGCATTCTTTAGTGTTCTCTTAATTTTAACTAACCAATTCCTATTACTTTAATTCCCTAATGATTTGTTACACTAAACTGTCTCTGTTCAAATTGTATGGTTTCTGTCTTCTGACTCAACCCAACCTCCTATTAATTCTGTTCTAAAATCCTACTTCATATTTTCCATTTCATTATTTATTTTTATAGTCTCTGTTCACTTTTTATTGCATTACTATAGTCTGAAAAAGTTATTTGCAAATATGGCCACGGAGCTGAGGTTTGGCTTGCTTCCCTTGGTAAGACTGTATCCTTCCTTCCAGGCTCTCAGCTTTCTACTCGCTATAGCACCAGGCACTGGTCACCAAGTCTGTAGTCTCCTTTTTCTACCACATATAAAATAGGTGATTAGTGAGGACATGCTATATAGTACAGGGAACTCCACTCAGTGCTCTGTGGCGATCTAAATGGGAAGGAAATCCAAAAAAGAGTGGCTGTGTGTATATGCATAACTGATTCACTTTGTAGTACAGCACAAACTAACGCAACATTGTAAAGCAACTAAACTCCAATTAAAAAAAACAAAAAACAAAAGAGGAGACGCATGACTGAAGCCCAGCTAACCGCTTGGTACTTCTGCTCTGTTTCTAGTAGGCAGAGATATTTATCTTGTTTTGGAGCCTGGGTATGTCTTATTGTTTCTTCCCTTTTTATGTTTTCTCTATCATTACTATATGTATGGAGCAGAGCAGTTGTATCAGAGTATAAATTTACCCTATCATTTTCTCTGTAAGTCTGAGTTGTTTTTTAATTTTATGATTTTCACCTTTAACAGATTTTAAAATTCCACTTTATACACCTAGTGAATTTTCAGACTTCAAGGGGGACTTTCATTCTGTTTTTAACAATTACAGTGGGAGGTCCAGTAGCTGTTAACAGATGTTTTAACATAGTGTTTTTTATACTCTTGCACAGCATTTCACAAATTCTTATATAGTATAAACTCTTTACTGTCTTATACTCAGGCCTTTTGCCATAGAGAAAATTACCTATGCTATTATTTACTTAATATTGTTCTTTTAATGTTTACATAAATGCATTTTTTAAATAAAATTTAATAGATAAGCAAACATACAAATGTGAATGCTATGTAGGATCACATACCTAAAAAAGGAAAAAACTGCATCTAGAATTAAAAGCAACAGACTGGCAGTGCCAGAGAAAGGCAGAGGAGGAGGTTTGAGACAGGTCATCCCAGGGCTTTAGACAGATAATAGATGAGCCTGGGAAGCGTGGGCAGGAAGATGGCGGGAATGGCTAAGGGGTATTCAATCTTAAGTATTTGTCAACCCAAGGAGAAGAAGGGAACTCCAGTTTGTGAGAAATAGTGAGCCAAAGATAAGAGTGGATGATATGGGAGCTGGAGTTTAGGAAAACAGAAGCTAATATTCAGGGGCTGAGGTGAGAGACTTCATGGTGTATGAGTTTACAACTGAGAAGCAGCAGAAGGGCTGAGTAAGGTTGCCTGGGGTTGAGGAGAGAGCTGGACTTAGGGAATGAGGAGGCTGGAAGGATCACAGGCTGCGGTGAGATGGAACTAGGTTTTATGAAAGAATGCTGAGGGAAAGAGTTAGAGTGGAAGTTGAGGTCCAAAGAAGGTGCTGGGAATTTTAAGAAAAGGGAGGCTGAATGGGAAAGAGAAATTAGACTAGAGGTAAGAATGAAGACTGAAGAGATAGTACAGAGAGTTATGAGACATAAGGAGGCTTAAAGGAGACTGATCTGGACTCAGGAAGAGCCTGGGGGTAGGTGTAGGGAAGCAAGCACGGGAACAAGTACTCCTTGCCCAGCTGAGCAAAGCTATTAGGGTTGCACCCTGGGGTTGAAAGACTGGATCCTGTATGTGCTAGTGCTTATCTGCATCCAGTGTGTGGAGTGGATTTGGGTCTTAATCTGACTTAGATTGACCTTGAGCATCACTGTTAGTACCACACCACACGAGCCACTGTTTTAACCCATGGTTTGCCATATAGGAAAGGATTCTCACAAGATTTCTTGCCCCAATAATGACCTCTGACATTCAGTGCAGTCTTATTTGAAGGCTTCTTTCTTACAGTCACAGTGATGTTAGAGTGAAGTTCGGCAAAGACTTAGGTTTGGTAACTTAAGTGCTATAATAACATTTTATAATATATACATTCTAAATATATTATAAGGATTGTATCAAAATTCATTGGAGAACATGTTGGTAACTTGTTGATAGTTGACCCATTACCTCTTTATATTGGGTGGATTCCTCAAACTTGTCAGTAAAATCTGACTTCATGCTATTCACAGAGCACAGAGGAATTGAGCTGGTATCTTTTTCAGCAGAATAAGCCACCGATTCTATCTGTTCATCAGCTTTTTTAATATCCTTAAATGAAGAATACCCATGTTATCACCAGAATAATGCCTGAAAAATTCAAAGCAACTCTATTAAGCATCCCTCTAAAATTGTACTGCCTTTGTTACTGAAAGTGGTGTATTTCTGAGCAGTTCTTGCTGAAGTTTTTAGACTCAATACAGAACCAGTAAGTCCAATTCATACTAAAATGTTAGTGAGTGACAATAGCTTATTGTGTCTTTCCCCCCAAAGACCTGTATAATTAACAGCAGAAAATAATGCCCTAATTAAAAACAATTATTCCTCTGGGAAGAACAGATCTTAGTAAAATGAGCTTTGTGAGGGCAATGACTCAAATATACCTCTCTCTCTCTCTCTGATTCCTTCTTCCCAGCCTTTTCTGGAGCTTACAAATTTATAACATATAGTTAGGCACTCAAATGTGAAGCTGGCCCTAGGTAGGAGATAGATCTCAGGAGACAATAATATTTTGCAGGCTGGCCACTGCTGCCCATTCCAAACAAACTAAAAAGCAAATTTGGTGGGGTCAGCTCCAAAAGAATGAGAAATTCCAAAGACATCAAATTAACCTTAAAGAAATTGCTTAAATCATAGAATAGGATAAAGTTCTAAACCAGATTCCTCTAAGTCTAGTTTTTGTTTTTCTTGCTACTCCAGGAAGTAAGGCCAGTTTTAGTGACTTCCTTATGAAGACATGGGAGGAGGGGTAAAGACAGAAACGAAGAGTTTGGTTAGGATGATGAAGGCCCAACCAGGGCCTTTATAACTTTGTAATACTTAAGAAAATCATGAATTGTCATAAACTGATTCATTTGGACACTACAGGCAATGGTAGCCAATAAGTCCATCCAGAGTTTCAGAACTGTGTTACTGTTTATGCAGATATCATGTATGTTATGTTTACTATATACAGTTCCCAGAATATTAGAGTTGTTCATTGAGTATTAATATTAAAAATTATATTATTATATCAGAATGAACATTATTTTAGATAATCAGAGAGTACTAATCCATTCTGAATAAGATTTTGAATAGAAGTTTTACACAGTTATACCATAAACACTCCATTTTTGTTTTCCTTACATTGTGGAGCTCTTTAACCTAACACCTAAAAATGGAGTTTTAGTTTGGCTATAATGAAATATGTGTTGCTTCAAAGAAAGATCTGAGTGTAGTAGTTTTTAAGAATCTTAAAATAGGGTTAGTTTGACTACAATTATTTCCTTTTATTTTTTACAATTATTAGTTTGAAAATATTGAAATTCATAAATTGTTAAATTTACTATGGAATGAAAACCAGACAAATTCAACTGGCAAATAACACATAAGTTTTATCTTTAAAGAGGAATATGGCCTAACATGAAATAAAATTGAAATAAAGAAGTTTTAAAATTAATCAAGTGTGAGATCACATTTTCAAACTTTTTATTTTCTCTCTCTCTTTTTAAAACTATCTTTGCTTTTAGGTTGTGTTTAAAAATCCTTCATTCTAGCATATGGAGAAAGCTGGGGTCTGAAATTTTAAGTTTCGTGAGATATAGGCTCATAGCTTTCTAAATTTCCTAATTTGTGAAATAATAATGTTGATATAAAAAATATAGTCAGAAAGTTAAAGAAGTAAAATAAACCAAAAAAAGGTTAATATTAGTTGCCTGCAGAAGACCCCTTGGAAAGAGGGCTGCCTTCTTGACCAAGAGAACAAGGCAGAATGAAGATAGCTAGAGCCTAATCACTACCACTTATGTTAATGTGCCCTAACAAAAAACTGAAATTCAGTAGGGTAGATCACATGACATGCAGAAATTTGGATCCCAAATTTGGGATTTGCCAGCTTGCCCCAGTATTGTCATGTATCCTCTTGATTACCTAACATAAGCTTTCTGGTATACCTGTGATAATGTAGTGTATACACAGTATGGACATGTATTATACATCCTTTCATTTAGCAGATATTTTTTGAGTGCCCATTGTGTGTTAGGCACTGGGTTAGGTGCTTTCTACACAGGAAGTCTTAATCTTTACATGGTCTGATCTTCATTATCCAAATTTTCCATTATTCTCCCAACACTCTTATTACTTTCTGGTCTCCTTTCTGTTGACCTGCAAACCAAGTTCCTTCTTACTTTCATATTACCTAGATTTCATCTCCTTACCCCGCTGCTTGCCTGCAAGATTTCTTCATGAATACTTTAATGGGATTCATGTCTCCAACAATCTTGCTTCTTATTTCTACAACTTGTAGCATCTGTATGCGATTCTGCATTTTACCTCTGTAGCTAAGTAAGTTTTAAGCCTTTAAGTAGGGATTGTGTGTTATAGGTCTTTGTGTTTTAACAAAAAGATCACGGTATACAGAGTTAGATTATTCTGGATCTGCCAGATACAAGCTTTGAAGCCTATTTGTTATCTGCATGGCAAATATTAGGTAAAACTACTATATATGTATGTGTGTGTGTATATATATATGTTTATATATACCAATTAGTTCTTTAACTTTCATCATTATCTATAACAATGCTGAGGATATTAGACACGCTGAATTTCTTAACTAAGGAGCTATGAATATCCTTGATTGACTCATGAAACATAAGATTCATTCAGGACTTCTGTTTTCTAGCATGGCATGATCTCTGAAAAGTTAAAATATGCAAACACAACATATGTCATGTAAACATTACCTGTGACATTGCAAGTGAATAATATAGACCGTGTTTTTCCATTAATTCAGCATGTGTCCCTTTTTCCACCACCATCCCATCTTTTATGGTCACAATCATATCTGCACTTCGAATCGTGGAAAGCCGGTGAGCTACTACAATTGTAGTCCGACCTTTGCTTGCCTATAAAGCAATAAGCATAGAAAATGAACGTTAAAAATAAACTTGGAATATTCAGGAAAACTTATACTATCATTTAAGTATAAAAGAATCTTACCTTTGGATATAGAAATTTGAAAACTTTAGCTGATTTGGAAGGCCAATAGAAATTAAAATTAAAAAGCAGGAAGTTAGATTCCAAATTGTTGAATTTATAAAACCATAGTAGGGCTTCCCTGGTGGCCCAGTGTTAAAGAATCCATCTGCCAATGCAGGAGACACGGGTTCAGTCCCTGGTCTGGGAAGATCCCACATGCTGCAGAGCGACTAAGCCTGTGTCCACAACTTTTGAGCCTATGCTCTAGGGCCCGTGAGTCCCAACGACTGAATCCTCGCACCCTAGAGCCCATGATCCGCAAGAAGAGAGGCCACCACAATGAGGGCCTATGCACTGCAACTAGACAGTAGCCCCTACTCACTGCAGCTGCTCGCACTGGAAAGAAAACCCAGTGCAGCCAAAAATAAATAAATAAATACTTTTAAAAAACACCGACACAGTATCTTAGAGCTGGAAAGGAAACTAAAGACTATTTAATCTGAGCCACCTAACAACTGCCTGGCTATCAGTAACTAAAGGTAACTAATTATTTCTTATTTTTCATCTCTAAACTAAAGGTACAGATTCAAGATAATATATGTTTTTAACTTTTTAACAAGTATTATGTATATACAGAAAAATGTAGCACAGCCAATATAGCTAAAATTTTATAATAAATTTATATGTAGTGTAATCTATAAAAATATTGAATCACTATGCTGTACAACTGAAACTAATATTGTAAGTCAAGTATATGTCAGTAAATTTTTCTTTAATGGTTTTAGAATGGTAAGTTTAATGTCATGTATATTTTACCAGTGTTTCTTCTTGTCATGACCTCAATAACATTCTAATAATCAGACTGTAATTATTATTCAAACATCTAAACTTGTATCACAGTTAATCCACATCTTCTGTCACATAGATTAGATAGAGTAGTTATTACTGCCCTCAGCAGGCCTACCTATATTTTAGATCTTTTTAAAAAATAATATGAGATAATATGACTGGCACCAAATTGCCCTTGATTTTTTTAGTTTGAAAGCAGATCATCACACTGCATGAATAGCTAAGCAAGCAATAAACTAGGAATGGAGCCCACTGTTTCAATTAAAACTCACAGTACAGTTACTCTGACATATATATTGATGGACATAATGTTGTTGTTTAGTTGCTAAGTTGTGTCTGACTCTTTTGTGACCCTGGGGACTGTAGCCTGCCAGGCTCCTCTGTCCATGGGATATTCCAGGTAAGAATACTGGAGTGGGTTCCCAGCTCCTCCTCTAGGAGATTTTGCTGACCCAGGGATCAAACCCATGTCTCCTGCATTAGCAGGCAGATTCTTTACCACTGAGCCACCTAGGAAGTTCAACTTACTGTATTACATGCTAATTAAGTACAAATGGTAAACAATCTCATATATAGACTATAAAATATGCCATACTTATAAAGGAAAGTTTAATTTTTAATAATTTCTTCATCATTTGTGTTCTCTGGAGTCACAGTTCCTAGGTTTCAGTCTTTTTTCTGCCACTTTTTGGGTCTGCGATCTTAAGACTAGTTTCCTCATTTATTAAATGGGGTAAATTATGCTACCTATATTTTAGGGTTATCATGCAGATTAATGTTCTTGGTGAAGTGAAGTGAAAGTGAAAGTCACTCAGTTGTGGAAGTATACTAATGCAAGTTTTTTTTGCTATATAAGAGGTACCAATATTCTTGGTACCATGCCTCAAAGATGGAAAGTTTGCAGTAAATAATAGCTTTTATACCATTAACTGTTTTCAGGCTGCAGACCCTTGACAATTTACTGAGGGCAAGCCCAATGTATTAACAGCTTGGGGTTTATAACACATGCATAAGTGTACAACACATGTATATTATTATTATGCATGCTCAGTTGCCCCAGTCATATCTGACTCTTTGTGACCCCATGAACTGCAGCCCACCAGGCTCCTGTGTCCTTGGAATTTTCCTGGCAACAATACTGGAGTGGGTTGCCATTTCCTACATCAGGGGATCTTCCCTACCCATGTCTCTTGCATCTCTTGCTAGAAAATAATAATAATAATAGCTTGAAGGCCAGAAAGGGAGGAATGGAAGTAAGTTTTTTTTTACTATACGTGAGGTGATATAATGTCATTTGAGGGTAGATGGTGATAAGTTAAAGGTACATACTCTAAACCTTAAACCTGTCACTGAAATAAAAAAGAGTTATAGCTAATATACTTACAAAAGAGATAAAATGGGATAATATAAAGTATTCAGTTAATCCATGTAAAGGGAGAACATGAGGAAAACAGAAACAAGTGCAGTGGAAAACAGAAATAAGAGTAGAAAAAACAACAAAGATTATCTATTTAAATTGGGTGGTTTAACCCTGGTGATGACTGTGCCAGCCACTGCCGCCTACTTCACCGCCCAAGACCAACTCAAGGCCTTCCTGTGTGGTCGAGCCCTGACCTCTGACCTCTACGTTCCCATGGTGGCTGTCACACTGGCCCGCCTGGGCACCGTGACTGTGCTCCAGGGGGCATCAGACCCCTGGAGCTGGTGCGGACAAAGCTGCAGGCTCAGCACCTATCATACCGGGAGCTGGGCACCTGTGTCCGAGCAGCTGTGGCTCAGGGTGGCTGGCACTCACTCTGGCTGGGCTGGGATCCCACTGCCCTTTGGGATGTGCCCTTCTCAGCTCTGTACTGGTTCAACTATGAACTGGTGAAGAGCTGGCTGAGTGGGCTCAGGCCAAAGGACCAGACCTCCGTGGGCATCAGCTTTGTTGCTGGCGGCATCTCAGGGATGGTGGCGGCCACCCTGACTTTACCCTTCGACGTGGTGAAGACTCAGCGCCAGGTCGCGCTAGGAGCAGTGAAGGGTGTGAGAGTGATGCCCCCATACACCGACTCCACGTGGCTGCTGCTCCGGAGGATCCTGGCCGAGTCAGGCACCAGGGGCCTCTTTGCAGGCTTCCTCCCGAGGATCATCAAGGCCACCCCTTCCTGCGCCATCATGATCAGCACTTATGAGTTCGGCAAAAGCTTCTTCCAGAGGCTCAACAGGGAACAGCTTCTGAGCCCTTGAAAGGAGTGAGGGACAAGGACCCTACCTCTTCCATGGACAGGGTGGGGCAGAAGGAGACTGAGCCAAGTGCCTTTTCCTTCAGCACTGAGGGGAGGGGCCTCATTTCTCTTTCCTCCCCACTCAGCCCCAGGGGTAGGGGAATGCCCCTCTGCACCCACCCAGAGCACCCCCTCCCCAACCCCTGACTGCCTCTTGCTGTTCCCCATTCCCCAGCCAGAGAATCATCACTCTCTCCCCTCAAGTTCAAGACCAAATCTGCTCACTTCTCCCCTCATTTCCCTGTGGGTTTGCTGTAAGTGAGCCTGTCTCTAGGAGCCACAAAACCCTGGGCCTGGTGTAATCTGCATGCACCCCTGTTAATTTGTTGAGTCTAAAGATGATAAACTTCTTTCCAGTGGAAAAACTAATAAATTGGGTGGTTTACTCGCTAAGTCATATCTGACTCTTGTGACCCCACGGACTATATCCTGCCAGGCTCCTCTGTTCATAGTGTTTTCCAGGCAAGAATCCTGGAGTGGCTTGCCATTTCCTTCTCCAGGGGATCTAATAATCACAGAAAATGTAAATAGTCTGAATGCCCCAATTAAAAGTCAAAGATTGTCAGACTGAGCACAAAACCAAGACCCAACTGTATGCCAACTACAAAGAAACACATTTTTAAAATCAAGACATAAATAAGCCTACAGTAAAGGATGAAAAAAAACATACCATGCTAACTCTAAGTAAAAGAAAGCCGGAGCGGACTGTATTATCAGTATCAGACAAAGAAAACTAAGGAGCAAAGGATATAACCAGAGTAAAGAAGCATATTCCATAATGATGGAGGGATCAATTAATCAAGAAGACCTGGCGATCCTGAATGTTTATGTACATCACAGCAGAGTTCCAAAATACATGACACCAAAATGAACACAACTGCAAGGACAAGTCCAATCCACAAGGAAAGATGGATAATTCAATAACTCTTCCCCAATTTATAAAGCAAGTACACAGACTATCTGTAAGGATAAAGAAGGCTTGAATAACACTATCAACCAATTTCCCATAATCAGTATTCATAGAACATTTGATCAACAACAGCAAATGCATATTATTTCCAAGTGTACATAGAATATTTACCAAGACAGACCATATTCTGTTTCTTAAAGCATCTTAATAAATTGAAGTCATACAAGTATGACTTTGTATTCAAATCATACAAAGTATGTTCTTTGACCACAATAGTATTAAATTAAAATTTAATACAGAAAGATCTTTGGAAATTCCCTAAATACTTGGAAACCAAATAACATTTTTCAAGTAAATGACCTCAGAGTCAACCTAAGAAAACAAAAAAGGGAAGAGAAAGTTAAACTCAAAGTAAGCAGAAGAAAGGAAATAATAAAGATCCAAGCAGAAAACAATTAAATATAAAGGAGGAAAATAAGTCAAAAAGAGAGACATCAGTATAAGAGAGACCAAAGATACACCCATACATATATGGAAAAACTGATTTTCTACAAAGATGTAAAGCTAATTCAGTGCAGAGATAAGCAGTCTTTTCAACAAATATTGCTGAAACAGTTGAAAGTTAGTGTGCAAAGAAAATAAAACAAACCAAAAATAAAACAAACTTCAAACCATACATGGCACCATGTACAGAAATTAACTCAAAATTGATCATAAACCTAAATGTAAAAACTAAAACTATAATACTTCTTGAAGAAAAGCAGGGAAATAATGTTTTTGATCTTGAATTTGGCTAAAAATTTCTGAAGTAGAACACCAAAAGCTTGACTTATAAAGGGAAAAATGATAAACTAAACTTCATCAAAATCAAAGACTTCTGTTCTTTGGAAGATACTAAGAGGATGGAAAGACAAGTCTCAGATTAAAGAAATATTTTCCAGTTATCTGATAAAGTCCTTATATTCAGAATGTAAAGAATATATAAAGAAATCTCAAAACTCAATGACAAGAGATCAAATGACCAATCAAAAAATGGTATAAGCATAACACGTGAATGGAAACTTTGCAGCTCAACTCCAGAAAAATAAACGACCCAATCAAAAAATGGGCCAAAGAACTAAATAGACATTTCTCCAAAGAAGACATACGGATGGCTAACAAACACATGAAAAGATGCTCAACATCACTCATTATTAGAGAAATGCAAATCAAAACCACAATGAGGTACCACTTCACACCAGTCAGAATGGCTGCGATCCAAAAATCTGCAAGCAATAAATGCTGGAGAGGGTGTGGAGAAAAGGGAACCCTCCTACACTGTTGGTGGGAATGCAAACTAGTACAGCCACTATGGAAAACAGTGTGGAGATTCCTTAAAAAATTGCAAATAGAACTACCTTATGACCCAGCAATCCCACTTCTGGGCATACACACCGAGGAAACCAGAATGGAAAGAGACACATGTACCCCAATGTTCATCGCAGCACTGTTTATAATAGCCAGGACATGGAAACAACCTAGATGTCCATCAGCAGATGAATGGATAAGAAAGCTGTGGTACATATACACAATGGAGTATTACTCAGCCGTTAAAAAGAATTCATTTGAATCAGTTCTGATGAGATGGATGAAACTGGAGCCGATTATACAGAATGAAGTAAGCCAGAAAGAAAAACACCAATACAGTATACTAACACATATATATGGAATTTAGGAAGATGGCAATGACGACCCTGTATGCAAGACAGGGAAAGAGACACAGTTGTGTATAACGGACTTTTGGACTCAGAGGGAGAGGGAGAGGGTGGGATGATTTGGGAGAATGACATTCTAACATGTATACTATCATGTGAATTGAATTGCCAGTCTATGTCTGACGCAGGATGCAGCATGCTTGGGGCTGGTGCATGGGGATGACCCAGAAAGATGTTATGGGGAGGGAGGTGGGAGGGGGGTTCATGTTTGGGAATGCATGTAAGAATTAAAGATTTTAAAATTTAAAAAATAAAAAACTAAAAAAAACAAAAAAAAAAATAAAAAAGAAGAGATATGATTCATGCTGATGTATTGCAGAAGCTATCACAATATTGCAATTATCTTATAGTTAAAAATAAAATATAATAAAAAAAGAAGAGATATGGATGTTCAAAAAGCACATAAAAATGCTCAACGTCATTCAGTTCAGTTCAGTCACTCAGTCGTGTCCAACTCTTTGCGACCCCATGAATCGCAGCACGCCAGGGCTCCCTGTCCATCACCAACTCCCAGAGTTCACTCAAAATCACGTCCTTCAAGTCTGTGATGCCATCCAGCCATCTCATCCTCTGTCATCCCCTTCTCCTCCTGCCGCCAATCCCTCCCAGCATCAGAGTCTTTTCCAATGAGTCAACTCTTCACATGAGGTGGCCAAAGTACTGGAGTTTCAGCTTTAGCATCATTCAGCAAAACTGAATGATTATTAGTCATCAGTAAAACTCAAATTAAAATAAAAATAAAGCACCACTAAACAGTTCTAAAATTAATATGTCTGGATATACCAAGTGTTGGCAAGTATGTGGAGTAGCAGGAATTCTCATATAGCTGATAAATATCGTTTACTGTTGTGATTATGTAACTATTATTTGTTTTAATTCCATTGTATCATGATTGTTCAACAGAAAATAACAGAATTCTATACCACTAAAACTAACATTTAATACAAAAACCTATAATGATTTTTAAAAATCCAGATGCACATTACAATTATCTTGGAATTTTGTGAAAAATGCAAATGCCTGGGTATTGTTTCTTTTTCCAAAGCTCCAGGTATGATTCTAATGAGCATCCATGTTTAAAAACAACTGGATTATATGACGATCTTTTATTTTTATCTAGTTTGTTTCACTTTTACTATTTCATATTCAGTGCTCGTATTTCATTTGGTTTATGTTTTCCAGTTTCTCCATCTGTTCTTTGTTGTTCTTTCTCAAATCTTTATCAAGTGTAGTAGAAAAGCTTTTGTATACCCACACATGTATATAAATACTATGTATAATATATATTTTGAAAACATGAATTTTTGCTTAGCTAAAGAATTTATGACATTTTACACTTGTTATACTCAGTACAAACAGAATGTTAGATTTCTAATTTATATTCACTCAAAACTTTGATAGAATTCCCTTTATTCTGGCATCTAGTGTGACTGCTAAAAGTCTAGAAAGTTTATTATTTTAGTGATTAAAAAATCTGAATGAGGCTGGAAACCTGTAATCTGATTCTGAGAATTTAAAGAAATACTATGTTGTAAAAAAAAAAAAAAGAAATTAACGTGATACAGTAATACTAACTAAAGGACAGATTTTGTTCAAATTTCACAAAACTTTCTGCTGGTGCCCATTAATCGTTTTCATACCTTATTCAAGATTCCACATTGCATTTAGTTGCACTGAGCAGCTTCAGCTGCATGTGACTAATTCTAAGTTCTCTTTTCATTTTTATTTTGTTACAAATATTTTCTAATTTTCCTTGTTATGGCTCCTTAGATATTTAATTTGAAAGTGGATATTTAATTTCCAAATACATGGGGGTTTTAAAGTATCTTTGATATTAATTTCTCATTTAAATGCTTTCTTTTCTGCAGCTGCCCTCTTTGTTTTCTCAGTCTTTTAACTTTATTGAACTAAAGAGCCTCTTGATGAAAGTGAAAGAGGAGAGTGAAAAAGTTGGCTTAAAGCTCAACATTCAGAAAACTAAGATCATGGCATCTGGTCCCATCACTTCATGGGAAATAGATGGGAAACAGTGGAAACAGTGGCAGGCTTTATATTTGGGGGCTCCAAAATCACTGCAGATGGTGATTGCAGCCATGAAATTAAAAGACGCTTACTCCTTGGAAGGAAAGTTATGACCAACCTAGATAGTACATTAAAAAGCAGAGAAATTACTTTGCCCACAAAAGTATGTTTAGTCGAGGCTATGGTTTTTCCAGTAGTCATGTATGGATGTGAGAGTTGGACTATAAAGAAAGCTGAGTGCTGAAGAATTGATGCTTTTGAACTATGGTGTTGGAGAAGACTCTTGAGAGTCCCTTGGACTGCAAGGAGATCAAACCAGTCCATTCTGAAGGAGATCAGCCCTGGGTGTTCACTGGAAGAACTGATGTTGAAACTGAAACTCCAATACTTTGACCACCTGATGCAAAGAACTGACTCATTGGAAAAGACCCTGATGCTGGGAAAGATAGAGGGCAGGAGGAGAAGGGGATGACAGAGGATGAGATGGTTGGATGGCATCACCAACTCAATGGACATGAGTTTGGGTAAACTCTGGGAGTTGGTGATGGACAGGGAGGCTTGGCATGCTGCAGTCCATGGGGCTGCAAAGAGTAGGACATGACTGAGTGACTGAACTAAACTGAACTGAACTGAATTTTATTGAGGCTTTCAATGGCTAAATCAAATATCTGTCTTGGTAAATGTCACATTGCACTTGAAAATATGTGGGTTATTTTCAAATATTTTTTGATATTGCTTTCTAACATAATTCCACAGTGATAAGAGAACAGACTATTATTTCACTATCTTTAGGCCATACATTTTTTGCATCTTGTTTTATATCCCTGGATATGTTCCAGGGTCTACAGTCTATAGGGGTTTATAGTCAGGGTTTATAGACTATAGGAGTTGAATAGAATTTGTATCCTGCTGTTTGTGAAAGTTGTATAAATCTTATTTATGTTGAGTTGGTTCATAGTGCTTTTCAGATCTACTATATCCTTCTACTTTTCTGTCTATTTATTCTATTAATTTTTGAGAGGTTGGTATTGAAACATCAATAAAAATCTTGATTTATCTGCTTAAAAGTAATTGTAATATATAGTGGAACTATATGTACCTTTGTTCTGCTGTTTCCAAGTCTACTATAAATGTGTTATCATATTTTCCTAACAAAAAAACAAAAAAGAAAGAATAAAAAAAGGTATCTATGAAAAGAAAAGAACATAAAAGGAAAATAGTTTGGCACTTAATGAAAAACTTAAATATACTCCTACTATAAGATTCACCCATTCAAATTTTAGGTATTTACCTAAGAGAAACGAAAGTGTATGCCCACAGAAAAAAATGACATATGGATGTTCAGAGCTTCGTTATCCGTTAATATTCAAAACCTGCAAACAAACCAAATAACTCAAATGGGCATCAATACCAATAACTCTAACTGTGTTATATCTATATAATGGAACACCATCCACCAATAAAAAAGGAACTAAACATGGATGAGTCTCAAAGCAATTACACTGAGTGAAAGAAGCCAGAAAAGAATACATACTATAAGCTCCAGAAAATACAAACCGCTCTATAGTGGCAGTAAACAAATCAGTGGCTGTCAAGAGTCAAAGAAGGGTAGAGGGGTTGGGATGGAGGGATTACAAAAAGCATGTGAAAATATTTGGGAGTGACTGGTCGACAGATTTGATTATGGTGATGGTTTCATAAGTGTATACATATGCCCAAACTTTTCCAATTGTATACTTTAGTATGTGCAGTTATGGTAAGTCAAAAAGCTGTTAAGAAAAAGAAAGTCAAACAAAAGAAGCATGTTTACAGCACCCCAGGTGGCCAATCTTGAAGTTCTGCAAAAATCGCCAATGAGACAGATATTTTAATGATATTATGCAAATATAATGAAAAAGTGAACTGAGTATCAACTAACTGCATTGTAGGTAGGAAGCTTTCTTTTTCTTAACTTCAGCAAAGTCTGATAATGGACATTGTGAGTTTCTATGGATGATATTTAGGTAACATACCGTGTAGTAGAAGAGAGGTCTAAGTACTACAATGCTTAGTGCTTCCTTCATTTTTCATATTGCCAAATACATAATTTTTTTTAACTAATGAGTGGATATATTTAGGCAATGAATATTTATTGTTTGATTTGTTTTCCTCAGTCTCTTATTTACTTTTATGTGGTAATTCTAAACCTTCCTTATATGGAAGGATCCTTATGAATGGTATAAAAGGTTAGTAAAAAATGTAATGAGACTTTTTTAGTTTCTTTAAATAAATTTTTAATTTAAGAATAGTTTTAGACTTACAGAAAATTTACAAAGGAAGTACAGTATCCATGTACCTGCACATAGTATACTCCAGTATCATCATCTGATATTTCTATAGTGCACGTGTCACAACTAATAAAACTAATATATACTATGTTATTTTTAACTAGACTCCAAATTTTATTCAGATTTCCTTAATTTTTACTTATGATCCCTTTTTTTCTGTTCCAGGATATCACATTGCATTTAATCATCATGACTCCTTAAGATTCTCTTGACTGTGACAATTTTTCAATTATTCTTATTTTTGATGAACTTGACAATTTTGAGGAATATCTGTCACATACTTGGTAGAAGGGCCCTCAGTTTGGGTATGTCTGATGTGTCTAGTTTTTAGGGACACGGTATTCAGCTTATACTGATCCCACTTTTCTCATTCAAACTTGGAGATCCTAGGACTTAACAACAGTGCCTTAAAAGAGAATGTTAATAATGTTGTTAAGTGGATATGACTTAGAACTATCACCACAAAGGTGAAAACACCCAGACACTCAGGCTTCTGCTCTATATTGCTCCCATTTATTCAATTACTTTTCCATGAGGTTACAAATGTTATTTCCTAAAAGCAACAGAGCTCAAACCTTATTGATAAAGCTATGTTATCAATTAGTTCAATGATTTTCCCACTACTATTAAATATTTCTTAAACAAATTAATGCGTATGAAATTTAATTAAAAATATGAAAGGGCACATATAACACCTCATGTTCAAAGGAGAATGTGGGGAGAGAGAATGTTATAAAAATCAAACAATTTGGAGATTGCAACTAGAAGAGGTCTGGGTTGTGTGCAGCCTCTTGAGACAGAGTCAGAATCACAAGGTTTCCTTATGCAGTTTGTTTAGTCCTTCTCTTCTTCAAAGAGGGACTCAGGCACTTTTACACACATATATTCTAGTATTTCTTCATATATTAGGCATTACATATGGTGTGGGTGTACTTATTCTGAGAAAGTTCATACTCTTGTGAGACACCTGAAAACTGACACTAAGAGAGAAGCATTTCTGCACTGATGTTCCCCCAACAGGAATGGCTTGAGCTTACACGTTTGTATCATCTTTACTCTGCCAGAATCCTGATGTAAACTACAGACATTTGATTAAAGTATATATTGTGCTGGGGCTTGCCAGGTGGCACAGTGGTAGAGAATCCACCTGCCAATGCAGGAGACTTGAGTTCCATCCCTGGAACGGGAAGATCCCCTGGAATAGGAAATGGCAACCTGCTCTAGTACTCTTGCCTAGGAAATCCCATGGGCAGAGGATCCTGGCAGGCTACAGTTCATAGGGTTGCAAAGAGTCAGACATGACTGAGCACAAGTACATATATTATGTTACAATTAATTTATGATATCATGCATTAGAATCTGAGTATTTCAAACAAATTACAGAAATACATAATACTGCTCCAAAGGCCTATAAAATGGAGCCTGCAAGCATCAAGGTATGCAGTTAAGGTACCATAAAGTACACTGTGTGTGTATGTTCAGTTGCTCAGGTATCTGACTGTTTGTGACCGCACGGACTGCAGCCTGCAGGCTCCTCTGTCCAAGGGATTTTCTAGGCAAGAATACTGGAGTAGGATGCCATTTCCTACTCTAGAGGATCTTCCTGACCCAGGGATCAAACCTGAGTCTCTTGAGTCTTCTGTATTGGCAGGCAGTTCTTTACCACTGTGCCACCTGGGAAGCCCGTAAAGTACAACTTAACTACATCATAAGTGTGACCTAGAACTCATTCATTTCAGACTTAAAACAGAGAAGAGATTTTGGAAGCCAAGGCCTCTTAGAAAACTGATCAAAGAAGTGTGAGCTGATGCTTTGTCTTTTAGCAATAATTACTATAAAGATAGGGCTTCCACCATGGCTCGGCTGGTAAAGAATCCATCTGTTATGTGGGAGACCTGGGTTTGATCCCTGCACTGGGAACATTCCCTGGAGAAGGGAAAGGCTACCCACTCCAGTATTCTAGCCTGGAGAATTCCATGGACTTGTATAGTCCATGGGGTCGCAAAGAGTCAGACACAACTGAGCGACTTTCACTTCACTGTAAAGATAAGGAAGGTAGTTCAATTCATTCCATGCTTTTTTCAGATGCTCAGGTGTAGTAGATTTTCAATATGTCATTGTTGCTATTATTCCTTCTAGAAAGTACCAATTTGAATGAATTTCCTGGCATGTCCTCTGCTCCTTCACAGTTTGTACAATGCTGAAAGACAAACCATTAGGTATTTGACCAAAGAAAGGTCAACAGAAAGATTTCTACTTGACACTTGGCTGGCATTTTCAGATTACTTCACAGTTTCATGCACAACCATAAATTATCAGGTAATTAGCTTGGATTTTGAAAGACAGCATGCCTTAAAACATCCCTCCCAGAATTGCTAGGGCAGAGATAAGGGCCTGAGGAGGTCATCTAGCTTCTCACCATTGGCAGCCATAAGCCTTGAACAAGAGTGGGCAGCAGGAAAAGAAGGGAGACCAATAACAAGCTGTGAGCATTTGAGAGGGCCTGCATTTGACTGCTGGGTCAATTAACAGGGGTAATAGACTCTCTGGAGAAGCCTGCAAACACAGAGTTCTAGTGTCTAACAGCAAGCATGATGTAAGAAACCTGTGGAACCACAAGTTCTCACTGACTGCCTCCTAGAAGATTGCCTCAGGTAGACTTGGGGCCCACTGATGACATATGCTCCATGATCCAGGCCTGTGGTCTTCAAACTCTTTTTCTTTAAGATGAAAAATCCTTTCATCAAATGAAAGCATGCATAGAAACTTAATATGTTTAAATAAACCATACAGATTAATGAGTAACTCCTCTGTATGAACTGTTGACCTTAGCCCTACCTCCTCATCCTACTCCACCTCCCTGCCTTCTTCCACACCTCAAGAGGTTTCTGGAAAACTCTAGTACTTCAAAAATAAAGTCTGACAAACCTGTCACTACTCTTTTGCAAGTTTCCATCTTTTTAGCTACCAAATTTTAACTCATCTGCTATAAGAAGCTCTATATATGGGCTTCCCTCATAGCTCATAGTTAGTAAAAGAGGTAAAGAATTTGCCTGCAATGCGGAGACCTGGGTTCAATCCCTTTGTTGGGAAGATCCCCTGGAGGAGGAAATGGCAACCCACTCCAGTATTCTTGCCCAGAGAATCCCATGGACAGAGCCTGGCAGGCTATAGTCCATGGGGTCACAAGAGTCTCACACGACTTAGTGACTGTATGTATGCATATATGTATCATAGTTATATGGGAATCACAGGATATTGGAAGTCTTATCTACCTCATGATGTTGAGAGCCCATTGGCTTGGTGTTCTTCTGGGTCAATACTAGTTCCATAGCTGAACAAGAATTTACTGCCCCCTCTAATCACCTGTCCAAGAATGCTTTCTCTTTTGTAAAATGTGACAAAAAGAAAAATATTAAGGACTTAGAAGCTATATTTAATAAGGGACTCACCTCCTTCCCAATCTCTTTCTTTCAACTTGCATGTGAATATGTATGTATGCTTAGGTTAAGACCCTTTAGAAAGGAAAACACATTGAAAATCTAAACTCTGCTGAGTTGAAGCCATGTGGTCTACCAAGTTAGTAAATTGGAACAGGACTCTATAGTACAGAATTTTCTTTTTATATCCTGGAATCTCTTCATTATCATTTCTAAATAACTTAACAAACAATTTGGCAATTGAAGATAATAAAATTATTTATAATCATTTAATACTGTTTTCCTTCTCTTAACGTTATTAACAAGCTAACATTTGTGGATAAACTTACAACAAAAACTAAATGAAGAAGTAAACAGTGAATAAGAAGAGAAAATATTACAATAGTTAGCTCATCTTTCTTCTAAGAGGAAATAATGTCTAACCTAGCTCAGAGCACTGACCAAAAAATGATACATTAAAAATGTCTTATTTGCAATAAGCTGTAAACAGAGAATAGTTGCCAACATCCATTGGATCATAGAAAAAGCAGAAAAACTCCAGAAAAATATTTTCTTCATTGACTACCCTAAAGCCATTGACTGTGTGGATCACAACAAGCTGTGGAAATTTTTCAAGAGATGGGAATACCAGACCACTTTACCTGCCTCCTGAGAAACCTGTATGCAGGTCAAGAAGCAACAGTTAGAACCGGACATAGAAAAACAAACTGGTTCCAAATTGCTGTATGCTGTCACCCTGCTTATTTAACTTATATGCAGAGTACATCATTCTGAATGCCAAGCTGGATGAAGCACAAGCTGAAATCAAGATTGCTGGGAGAAATATCAATAACCTCAGGTATGTAGATAACACTGCCCTTATGGCAAAAAGTGAAGAGGAACTAAAGAGCCTCTTGATGAAGGTGAAAGAGGAGAGTGAAAAAACTGGC